>NC_051187.1:110871009-110946009 GCF_015220075.1 Falco rusticolus | reverse complement strand
TCATAGCAAAGTATTTCTCTCTCCAAAAGTAGTATCAGTTCCCCAGCTGCTTTCACAGGAAACTTAGTACAGGTGAAATATAGGTACTAACTCCTTCTGAGTGACAATCATGAACATCTATTTTAAATATCCACAAAGCAAATTACAGAGTGCTAGGCAGTGGAGACACAAAGCAAACAGACATCTAACCTCTTTATGCACCCTCTAGCCCATGCTGTATTAACCGCATATGAAGAACAACGAGGATACTCAAGGAAAATGCTCAGAGCTCGTATTCACGTAGAGCCAGCATTTCCTAACACTAAATGCAGGCTATGGGTAGAAGCAGGTACAGTACAATGCTCTCTGGTCTGTGACAGCAAATTATCTTGCCATTGTAGCTCATACAATTAATCTGTATGTCACACTTACTCATCAGGCTTCATGCCAAAGACATGCAGAACAGCACACAATGTTACACCTCCTGTGGGACAATCAAGTATTTGCCTCTTACCTAGAATGAACTAGAATACCACATAGATCATCTTCGCTTTCACCCTGTGTATTTATACAAAAGAATCCACCTGATATGCAAGTAATTTCAATTGTTATTTTAGTAGATCACATGCTCTTCAGTCATACTTTCATATCACAGACATTCACAGAAAATATTAACTCATTCTCTGTTGTATACATACGCATACTACACTAGCAATCCAGCTTGAAAGAATACACGCGGGTGCCCACTGAATCCAGCTAGGAAACTTATTCAAGAATCCTGGGGGTCCAAATGTGCTTCCCACCACTTTGCTGCATGCCAAAGATTCCTCCTGGTTACTCCAGGTCACTGGAAGGCATTTCTTCAATCGGAAGGTTTCCTTCTATGGATCCAGCTGACTTGCTATAGATTATTTCCTGACATATGTATACGTAGTAGTGATTCTCCCTCTTTACGTACCCTGTGCCTCAAGTCTCAGTCAGCTGAGAGACTGCATCCCTGAGAGTCTTTTACATTTAATCTCTGTGCAAGTGGGACCTTCTGTTTTATTTCCTTAGCTCTATTTTTTATAGATGTACCTAACTGTATTTTCCATTCTGAACATTGTAAAGAAATGCTTTTATTTCTATTTTACCCTAGCCTGGATTGAATTAAAGATGATTTCAAGATAATAGGATACATCAAGGCATTACTTTCCCAGGAGCATAATAAATCTGTAAACTGGGGTACGGGAGCACATTAGTGCATGCCTCAGTTCTCCTCCATGCTGTCCAGAGTATCCAAAGGGTGACAGAACATGTGTCCAAAAAGCTGCAGGGGTTGAAAGCTTGTGTCATAGGGGTCAGAAGAAGAAGAAGAAGAATCTTTTAGTAACTAGGGCTGCTCAGAAGGGCTAACAGGAATTCAGCAAAACAGTAGAATGTATATCCAAACACAAAAGATCCTCACTGTCATTTGTAACACAAGCTAATAGAAAAAAATATTTTTGATATCCAAACCCTCATGGCTACAAAGCACCTGGGGAAAAAGGACATTACCTTTCCCAGTGAAAAACCTGTACCTCTTCCCACAATCCAGAGGATGCACAAAAGAGCAACCCTTGTGAAAAGCAGACTGAGACCATCATTTCCACAGCTATTTAAGCAAACATAAATCCAGGCTGCTGCATACCACACTCTCTGGTCAAACACCTGCTACACCAAACATATCTGGCACTAGCGCAACCACCAGGTAACAATATACAGAAAACTACTACAGGGAGCTCAACCAGCTGAAAACTGGCTCTGTTAGGGTGGGGGGATTCTTTTTTAAATGGATCAGCCTGCCAAAGGGGCTCAGCCCGCACGCTGCAGAGCTGCTACAATGGAAGAGTCCGAGCAGGAAGGGCTCAGCTCAGACCAAACTTGCTCTAAGTTACCTGAGGGAGCATGTAGTTGTAAGCTGAATTTTACTACTCACACACACAGTATCACACAAACAAAACAGGGAACTCCAGACAGCTTGGTATTATTGTATAATGTCCCATTTATCTCTTTCTCACTAGTTACTGTAACTTCCCATACGGACAGGACACGACAAAATAAATACTTTTTCTTTAAGAAGTTTCATAAAGCTGCCGGAAGGACAGAAAAAAACCATGCTACTGACCACCAATTAAAAAAAAAAAAAAAAAAAAAAAAAGGCTATAAAAGCTCTCCCATTATTGAGGCTATTTAGATTACTTAAACATTCACAATAATAATTAGGCAATCTCTAATACTACACATTAAGAAACTCATTACGTAATCACGAATCTGCAAGAGTCCAGCAATAAGTATGTCAGGGTGTAGACTTTTCACACATACCACCATGGTTTTTTAAATTATCCTGTGCACCTGCTCATCATGAGGAATGTTTTTGTTGCTATCTATGGAATTGAAAACTGCGTAGTAAAGTACACATGCCTTCTTTTTTAAATGCCACGAGAATCTGATATTTAATTATCAAGAGTATAAAAGCATAAAGAGCATAACAAAAGTTTTAACAGCTCTCAAGGCATCCAGAATATCTGTTTTGTATTGCTAACTAGTATTTTAACCACCGCAAGGTGACAGTGCAAGTTTAAGGGGCATGGAAGGTGACACATGGTACATTAACTGTATTTTTCTGTGCAATCTACAATGAACCCCTTCAAATAAAAAATGTTTCCATGGTGAAATAACCACTGCCCTTTCAACAGCATTAGGGAAGTAACTTCCGAGCAGACAGCTTCACTGCCGAAGTGAATCACGGCTGCAGTGACTTTCTGCCATTCCCCAGGGACCATAGGGAGAGTTCTCCTAGGTGTTATAAAGGAGGGAAACACAAGTCGTTTACCAAAAAGAAGATCAAACCAATCTTCTAAGCGGGAAATGACCTGTCTTGAGTTTCTGTGACTCATCCTAACTTACACATTGACTTAGTGTAACACCTCATCAATTTTGCTTAGGGGATACTGTTGGGTCCAGAAGAATGGGGATATGCAGGGAAAGATGCACGTGGCCAGAGACTGCCAAGATGTGCCTCCCCAAGAAAACCATTATTCCTTCAGAAAAGTGGCCAGGGTCGCCAGTAAGGTCTTCTAGATACTACTCTAAAATGAAGAATGACCCACTTTTGAGCAGAATTAAAAGCTCATCCCATGATCGTAAGTGTGTCATGTGAAACACATACAAGGTTCTTGTGTACCGACAATGACAAAAGACATGCCCTTGTTTTACCTGTGTATGCATAAATAAATATTTATGGGTTTTATTAAAATTGAGGCTAGAATACCTATCATTTTCTCTCAGCAGAAATTTACAGGAGTAAATTCTCAGCAAATACTTGTCAGATTTGGATAAATGTTTGAGATCCACCCTTCTATTTTTTCACTAGCCTACCTTCCTTCTGCAGCGAGGCATAAATTTTCTTTTAAATATACTGCACAGTAGTAAACACCGCTCATGAATATAAGATTTATAGCACATTAATAAAATCATATAGGCTCACTGGCCTTAAATATACGAGGCACACAATTTAAGTTTTCATGGCTACCTCAAAAGAGACCTAGAGTTGCCATGCAGCATGTTTAAATCTACAGAGTATTTATACCTACACATCATTCACCTCTTACCTATCTTTAATTATTTATCTTCTCTAGTACAGGACACACTTCAGAAAGATTAATATTATACATTTGGAGTGATACTTACTTTATTAGTTTAGGGTTAGAAAAAAAACAAAGCAACACTTACCTACAAGCAACAAGAAAGCATAGGATCTTAAGATTTGTTTTGCATCAAAGAGAAACAAAAAACATCTAAAGTTAAATATAAGAGCTAAAAAAAGTGCAAGAGAGGTAGGAGGCAGAACAACAGAAATATCTAGAATCCAGACTCCAGCAAGCAACAGGATAGTATCTGCAAATATCTTGATGAATACCCCTGAAAAACAAATACCTATGATACAACATACAAGTGCTAAAGTGTAGAGATAGTAAAAAAATTCTGAAATATAAATTTCACATATTTTTTTTTTTTTTTGATTCACTGTTGCAATTGTACAAACAACTTGTTAGATATAATTTCAGGTAGAAATTCCTCATAAGAAATGTTACTTTTTATTAGTCTAATTCAACACTACATGGAGGAAAGGCTTCAAACTAATTTTTAAAAAGAATGAAATGTTCATGTTCTTAAACAAAACAAGCATTTTGATTAAAAAAATGCCTTGGTTTTGACTGCTTTGCTAAATTTTACAGTTTATTGATCATTGGTTTCTATTATTGTTACACTGCCCTGAAAGTGCTAGGTGATTGACACTTGAAGCCAAGAGGTCAAAATGAAACAAAATATTTAAATGTTGGTTTTTTTTTTTTTAATACCGCTAGTTCACATACATTTTCTGAAGTTTTGACTTGTCACCTTATTTCAGAGGTAGCAGCAAATAAATCTCAAAACTGACATAATAGGAAAATGGTTTCTTTCTGACTCTGCTAGGCTCGTCTTTGTTTTATAACAATGTAATGTAACTCAGTTAAATGGGTTATTGTGCATTTAGATCAGCACAGGTAAGATCAGAATCCAGACCAAGAGTAACAAGAGGCAAATCTTTAATCCTTTAAAGGTTCCACATCCATTGCCAGATCTCTGCAAATAAGACAAGTCTTCCCTAAATGGGCAAGTAAAGATACCTTGTTACAAGGAAAATCTTACAACAAAGCCAATACAATCACACTTTCATCAGCTCTTCCTACACCTGCCTCAAGCATAAGACTAATTAGGGATATATTTGGGATGGATAAGGTAAGCCAGCACATGCTGGCCTGACCAACTCTGTTTTCTAATGGTCATTACAAGCCAGGAAAAGTTAAAGCAGCCACACGGTTGCTTTCACTTGCACTGAACGCTAAGTAAGTTTCCTGCACTGAAGAGTAATTTTCTATTTCAATTCCTCTCCCAAAAGAGAAGATTAATTTATTCCTACAGCCTTAAGCACCAGTCAACATGCATATTCTAACATGAAAGCCTACAGGAAAATCCGCAACAGTTATAATTCTAGAATCCTTAACATACAGAAAACATCTGAAATCATTAATCAAAAAGTTTCTTAGTCAAAAGGTGATGGACATTTTTTTATCCAGAGACACTAAGGCAGAGAACACCCCTAGCAGCTTGAAGAAATCACATTTCAAGTTTACATTGCAATACGGGAGAGCAGAGCAAGCTCACATGTAACAGAAATCGATCCTTGCACAACAGGGGGAAAGCAAAGGTTTCCATTCTGCCTGCTATATGTAGCAGCAGGGGGGCTGCTAAGCAGGTAACTCATCGTTTGCCTTGAGTTAATTCAAACGAGAAAACAAAATGGCAGGAAAAATATTCTGAGGAATACAAAGAAGCAATTTTCCCATCAGTGAAAAACTCTCATGTTCATGCACTAGCAGGGAGCAGAAATCGGTCAAGAGGTTTCTTTAGAAAAAGGCTCTTTCAAAACAAGTTTCCATGAAAATCTCTTTTTCTCAGAGTACGGGTCACTATGGCATTTGATCAGCATAAGATACCTAAACAACAGAAAATGTATTTCACTGGGAGATTAAGGAATAGAAGGCAAGAGTAAAATCTATATAGACCAGAACATAAACAGAGTTAATAATCAGTCCTCAAATCATCATGTATCGTCAATACAATTTGTGGTAGGTAAGAAGACACCAAAAAGAGCTAACAAGTTTCAAGATGTAAGCAGTCTACACAATTCTGATTTTATATAAAAGAACCAGTCTTCAATAAACCCATCTTTGAATTTTGCTGGTTTATGATGCAAATTGCACAGAACAGAACACCAGCTCTCCAATACTAAATACCATTTACTTTTCCTAAGAAAGCCTTATCTCTCCAAAGACTTTGGAAGTTGCACGCAGTAACAGAAGTAGATTAAGCCACTCTTGCATAGAAAGATGGTTACCAAATATAACTATCAATGTACAAGGTATCTTACATATGTACACAAATACACATAGCAACATGAAGATAAAATTAAATCCTTAAGATCCAACGCTCCTCAATTTTAATTTACATAATGTACACATACACTGAATACCTACAACTCCGCATGGTATTTTACTTACGAAGCACAACTTGATGAACATCGATAATGCGTTCAGATCTGTAAAGGATAACATTGTGAAAACAATGGATGTTCCAAATAAACAAAAAATCTGTTCCATGCTGACATAATTTCATAGGAATTTTACCAATGATTTCATAAGGAAAAGGTAAAACTATACACTGAGGCCTCCAAAAAAAACCCACAACCTAAAAGTTATTGCTTCATCCTAACACAAATAAATACTTCTTCCAAAAAATCTTATAACTTGTAACATATATATATACATATATATATACACTCACAGATATATATATATATATATATAAATATCCATTACTTTAATAACTCTTTCGAAGAATGAAAATTATTTTTGTATATTTGTACATCATCTAACAAATTCAGTCCTGGCTTCATTGGCACAATGCTGAAAACAGCCATTAAATAAGAGTGATCGCAATGCAACCTTCCGTGCACTATGATTAGGTAAGGTGCATCATACATTGCATCCTATTGATTCTGAAATGACATTGTGGAAGAGGTTCATACTTAAGAGTGCCACAATCTCCAAAAGATCTTACCCTTAATTATTTAGCATAGCCAAAATGTAGTCATTTTTCAGAGGACTTTACTTATCAACATTTTTTATCTTAAAATTACTACACGCTGAATTGTAGACAGTATTTTCACATTTGCAATACTTAACGTAATATGCTTTGTTGTAAGACACAAAAGAAAAGGATTCTAATTCTTGGTAGGTTCCTTGCAGTATCTCTGAACACTTCCAAACTAGAAATAACAGAAGTGGTAAGCTAATTTAGATTTCTAGTGTGGACGGGTGGGTTTGTTTTGGAGGGTTGAGATTTGTTGTTTGGTTGGGTTTTTTTCCAAATAGCCTTAGTCAAATAATTAAATTGCATGTCTAAAGACTCTGGATTAATAGAAATTATTTACTTAAAAATCTACTTGACTCCACATTTAACAACACTTTGAGGTTAGTTCTGAATTAAAGATGACAAATACTGGATAGACACTTGTGATTTCCTCCATTTCAGGAAAAAAAAAACTTAAATATAGTGAATAAAGTGTCAGCTTTTAAGTTTCAATACAGTATGGAAAAAAAAGAGAAGAAAATGTATTAGCTAAACAAATGTTTTAGAAAAGTCATAGACATGTCAAATCACTATCCACCTTTCCATTAAGCGATACAAAAGACCAGTAATGACTTCAGCTTTCATGTAGGCCAGCCTTTAATTTCCAGTTTCTTTGACAACAATGTACTTATTTCAGGTGTGCTTTAAGAATCAACAGATCTTGAATCTTCATGACTTAACATACACCATTTTTAAACAGCACAACAGTGTAAAATGTTTTTTGTCAAATGGTGCTTTAGCTTTGTTCTCAATGTTTCAAAAGGTTGATGTTGGGTTTTTTCCTTACTTCTCCCACAGTTTGTTTGCAATTAATTTTTGAAATTATTTTTCTTTGTGGCTTTCTGGAAGGGTTCAGGCAAAATGCTAAATTGATTGTAATGTATTGCCAACATCTGTAATGTGTTGGTCATCTTACTCTCAAATCCTTCAAACATTTGCACATAAGTAAACTGGCTGATCTGCAACTGCTTCCAGACCGGGCCTAAACAACTTAGCAGAAACTTATGTTTAGAAAAGTACTTTTTGTGCTGTGCTATTATCCTACAATTAACTTCAGAAGTCCCTATATAATCTGCCTTTTTAGCATTCGGATTTTTTTTTTCTTTTTTACAGCTACACACATTGTCTTCATAAAAAGAAGGTGGTTTAAAATTATTACTCTGGTAGTCTCTATATTGTCAAAATGTACTGGAGCTCTATTTTATGTTGCCTGTATTACTATATTACACCCTCTTACTACAAGAAATTGCCTTTCAGGTACCAACACTATGAAGTACCTGTCGACTTTTACTTAGAAATTATAGGCTGGTTTCAAATGCGGACTGCTTCAAAATCAAAATGGAAGTATCAGGTGTCAAACAAATCTGTTAAAAAATAAATTACCACAGTAAGCCCAACTAGATACATGTTTAAAATCACAAGTTTTGGATCTCTCACTTTCATTGTATTCAGCATATTAAAATATAACATGTGCTTTCAATAAGTTAGATTAGCAAGATGATCAGAACAACTTTGAAGTATATTGCACCAGGAATGTGCCACCGATGCATGGGTTTTTTATTCAGGCATCTTTGACTGGCCAAATTATAATTCTTCATGCCCATTTTAAAACCTGACAAACCCTACCTCTTCAGACTTTATTTGCTAACGTCACTTATTCCTAAACTGCCTGGAAATAAGTTGACAAAGCTGACGTTCCAAACAAAGACCACGCTTCCTGCTCTCATCCGGAATCTGGAACACCATCAATGTTTTGTTCAGCTTGCATAAGTCACAACTGATTGGCCACAGTCCCTGTGGGCACGCCATTTCATCCAGACTGGACGGTTCATTAGTCATAATTACTATAACTGTACAGCAGAGACTGCAGTTTTATCTCATCATACATCTTTGATAAAGCTGCTTCTATTTCTGCTTCATCAGCATGTGAAGTTACATTATTGGCGCTTTTATTTTCCAATCTGTGATTAACATTGGTTGTTCTGCTTAGGAAACGCGTACCAAAATCCAAGATAATGTACAAAGTAAGGCCACAATGTGACCAACGTTTGAACTTTGAGTTAAAAATCATTCAGCAGTTAAAGCTATGCAGGAAAAAGATTCTGAAATGACAGTCACCAAGAAAATTTAACAAAGAAATTCTCAACAATGCCGTCTCTAAGAGAATAAGAGTGTTGGCTTCTAACGCAAACTGTGACACATTAGAAAAATATATCAGTTCAGTATGAAGGTTAGACGTGGGAAATTCTTGACAACTGCTGAGTCCATCAGCATTTTTCATTTAGTGTTTATACAACTGCAGAAAAGTAAAGCCTGCAACATAAAGCACCACAGTGAAATCTGACAGCTAGAGCACTGCACTACAGTTCGTAAACAGATGCTAAAACACTTAAACCTAATACGGAATGTGAATGCAATCTTGTTTTAAACATACAAAAGTCACACATTAAGGCATTTCCTTGTTGTGGTGCTTGTTGCTGATTTTTACTTCTTATTGTGTGTTAATAGGAAACACAAAGACTGGTGGTGCCATCTGAATGTGCAACGTGTACCCATGATAGGCCACATAAACAGTCATAATCGACAGTTACATGCAGGCACTGAGGCTGCAAAAATCCCAGAGTAATTAGTGTTGTCTGAATGCAATGACATCTGTTTTCTCATGGTCCTCTAGACTTGTCAGGCCAATAAGATGTATATGAAAAAATATGACAAGCATCGCAAATGCCCTTCTGAAAGGTCTCACTTTGGGAAAAGCTGAAGAAATGACACATGCCACCTCTTTTTTGCCAATATACCTAACAGCGAAAGCTTCAAGACTTGAAAAGGTCTTTTGAGTCATTTTACATTTGACTATGAAAGGTTTATTCAGAGCATAGTACTGTGCTTAGGGAAGAATGTATCACAGCAGCTTTTCTTTTAAAAAAGCAAGCTTCATTAGCAGGAAAGGAATAAAATGTGACTGTTTACTTCTGACTAGTGTGCTTACATGTCAATGCCATCTCTATCTTCTTTTTTAATTAAAGCAGCAAATACTAGGTAGCACATAACACACGTGTGTATCTGTATATATATATATATATATAATAATTTTATTATCTTGCTTGAAGAGTGAAACAAGAACAGTTTTACAGCTGTGCTTTCCGGCACTGCAAAAACACTGTAGTCTTTTAATCTGAAGACCTGAGCTTTTGTTCTAGGATTCAGCCTTTTTCCTTAAGAGTGCCTATCTCTCCCTTCTTTTGCTGGACAGTAGCATGTTTGAGCATGCGTTTCCTCCGAGAAAGACATTAGTCATCATTAACAGAAGCACTGACACCAAGTCTAAGTGCCTCTCCACAATGACCAAGTGGCAATCATCTTTCTCTTACCCTGTCACTGCTGATTAGGGTTTTCTTTCATGAAAATTTAATTTGTCGCCTTTCTGCAGCTTCTTTTACGTTTCTGCAATAATACAACATGCCTGCAATGGTAAAAATGGTAAAAGATGCTGTACCCATTTATAAGAAAAGATAAGATTCGGACTGCATCGCCCCACTTTTTACCTAGTTTAATGGGGCGGGGGGGAGGGGGGGGGGGGGGCGCGGGGCAGGGCGCGTGTTGGGCAGCCCTGCAAGATGTACTAAAGGAGTAGCTGCTGACAAGAGGAAAAACTCTCATCAAATACCAAAGGCCTCAAACTACCCGGCACACCTTTGATCCAACTAATTGAAATTTTCTTCCTCTGGAAGACAGCTAGACAGCCCATCCTCTGAAGTCTTGTTCAATAGGGAAAGTAACAATATCTAAAATAGATTTTTATAACCAATTCATTTTTTAACTGCTTCAAATGCACAGGTACTCGAGGGGTTTTAGCTTATATGAATATTTATCAAAGGATTTGATAATCCAGTGATAAATTTCAGCCTCATTTCTGGAGTCTGTGTCAACATTGCTCTTGCAGTTAAAAAGCCAGCCGTGAAGAAAACAGCTTTAGCTGCTGCAGGCAGATGAAAAAGTTTCAGTCATGTATGATACTTTGCAGCTATTCAACACACACAGTCTCAGATTCCTGCTCTGTGTAACATTACAAACATTGTTGAACAAGATACCATAGCAATGAGTTATTTTAAGGAAGGTTTTCAAAACATTTACTCTTCTGCTTTATTTCAATTTGTCTAAAGATTTTTTTTAATTATAAGCACATGCTATTTTGTTAACATCTGTGCACAGCATAAAACGTGACTGAATTCCAGCTTCTGAAAAAATGCAGATAACTTACATCCCTCAAATAAAGTAACAACATTAGAAAACGTCAGGAGATTCGGATTAAGATATTTGAGTTCATTTAACTGATTTTCCATACAAGTATATCTAAAAAAAACAACCAACCAGCACTTATTAAAATTTTTACATTCTCCCAATATCTTTCAGAATTTAATTAAGTGTAAAGCTAAAATCTGGATCTACCTCTATTAAATTCAGAAACCACAGCTAGTAAAATCTAAGTAATAAAAACTTTATTCAGCTTCCTAATGTATCGGTACTCCACTACTGACCCAAAGCAGCATTGGTAGTCGGAACAGAAACTGTATTGCTAGCACTTTGGATTTATAAGAAAGCTTCAATATCTTTAAATAGCCTCCATATATGAAATTTAAGAAGAGGAAACTAGGAATTAAAAGCGGATTTTGAATGGCAGCCTGTGATTGTTGTACTGCTATGGCAGTATAACCTTGATTAAATGCAGAGCAATACTAAAGTAAAAACAAAACCCTGCCATGGTAACCTAAATTAACTACTGAACCAGACCATGTTTATACAGAAAGCTGGCGTTTTAAGCCCTTCTACTTACTCCTGCGAAAAACTTTGACTTTCTAGAGGGCATAAAATAAAATTTAAGCTTCCCCGGCCGCACATCTACCATTGTTTTGTTCTCTACGTTCTCCTCGGCTCTTTGCCTGACAAGCCAGGAACGTAGATGTCGAGATCCTTGCTCCGCATCCACGTCAAGTTCAAGTACAGAAGTTTAGCTCTTTGACTCCCACCCCCACCTCCAAGTCACTTGTCAGTAAAAGGTTGGGCGATTTATTGACCACTGCTGGATGCATACTGTCAGTGCTGAAGGAAATATGAGAGGGGGCTGTCGCTACTGTTCTGGAGCTCATTGATAATGACATACCTGCCTCTGTCACCCATTACCCATACTACAAACTACTTAGACCTAACTGAAAAATCAATAGCCTACTTGCACTGGTTCCTGTGGCTGCCTCCTTTGATTGTCAGCTCCTGTCTAGGGTCAGCACTTACATGAAAGGGGCTGTGACTGCCTGATGCTTTCAGGACAACCTAACGATATGAAACTAGCCAACAGAACAGTAAATTCTGTCCCCCTGCCCTCCTCATCAATTAGGCTTTGACTAGGCTTGCCTGTAGAAACCTGACCTTTTAAGTTTAGGTGAATATGGAACTAGCTGAACACGCCATTGCCCTCAGCACTGAGCCAGGAAATCCACTGACAGGTTAAACAAAACAGAAGGTTGTAACTGTCATAATTTGCATTGCACTTTCACGCCAACAAGGGTGTTATCAGTGGGGGCAAGCCCTGGAACACACAACGCAAGCACCCTAAGTCACTCTCCTCATAAATTTTCAAGTGAAGGGAGATAAAACATAATTCACAAATGACCGCACATTTCAAGTCCCACTTTCTTTCAAGTTCGCACTCTGGAAACCCACGATGTACGTATAAACAATTTCCCTTCATAGGTGCGCTGGCACTCGGACACCAGTTAGAAAGAACTTCCAAGATAGATGACAAATGGGGAAAAGCTACCTGCCTATGTCTCTTAAGGACTCTCCTATTAGGCTTATTTTCCACTGTATATTTATATGCCTGAACACTAATCATTAATGGATTATATACCCACACACCTGTATTTTGGCGCAGCAGGTATGCATCAATAATTTAAAAATCCCCAGAGAGCCACGGCTGGCACTTCTGAGTAGTATTCACTCATACATCCCATATCTTGGAAGTCCATTAGCAACATCTGAATATCCCTGTGACTACAGCCAAATGATACATGCTGCATTTTAATACATCTGCCCTCCTCCAAAGAATATTGACAACCATGAAGCAAAGAACTAAAGCAAGAAATCTCAGATCTAAAGTGAAGGCGGAACTATATCCTGAGTTGAATGTAATAGCTTTAGTAACTATATATAATTAAAAAAAAAAAAAACAAAAACCAAACCACACAACAACTTAATAGCTGAATGCCTTGCTCGTCCTTTCCTCCAAAATAAATAAATAAATAGAAGATTAAATGAAAATATTTTAGAATTCTCTGATTAGTACTCCTTTCTTATATACCCATTTTCAAGCAATGATGGGTTTAGGTCCTTTCATGCTCCTGTTCCCATAGGCCTACCATTCTGTGTATTAGGAAACAGAGACATGTGTGATCAAAACAATTTATACTATTTGAATACTCCAGCTTCTTCATACAGCTTCCTACAGCTGAATCTTTTTAACTCCTGCACCCTTAATATCCTTCTCACAGAAGAGCATGCAGTGCCAGATATAAGAATGAGCTCTTACGTAAATAAGTGATAGGAAAACTGCTGCAGTTTGGTTTTCAAAGCTTAAGATTGGGTTCCAAACCCCTAGATACCCTTGTAAGCTTTTCTTCTGAATGCTGCCTCAATACATGCTAGTCACTGCCTTTAGCTTATTTCAAATGCACTTTTAGAAATGGGTATTGAGAAAGGAAAACAGCTGAATTACAAAAAGACAAAAACTTCTTTCATTCAGAAAATATGTTACACTGCAATAATATTTGTTACACTGTAACACTCAGTTGTTCAAAATATACATAAACCAGCGCAAATGCTGAGAAAACTCCTTGAAAACAAAAGCACAGAACTGCGTTAAAGCGCTTTTAAATACAGAGAACAGCAGTTCGAATTAATATTGTACTCCGAACAAACTAGAGAGCAAACACTAGTTAAAAATGGTAGACTTAATTAAGTCTGGACGGACCCCTTTACAGACCTAATGCAATGATTAACTATGCATCTGGTAGCATGTCAAGTCCTTTTTGTGTGCCTATCTGATAGCAAAGTGAAAGGGCATGGACAGTGTCCAGTCCCAGCAAGCAAATCATTTGGAAGCAGTCATAGCCATAGATCAAAGATTTTTCACTCTATCCAAAGTCTATTTAAACCCACCAACCCAGCCCCTTGCTGCAGACAAAACCAGTTAGAAAATAAGAAAGACTCCTCGAGATCCAAAGATAATAAAGGAAGATAGAAGCAGAAAACGAAGAAAAGAAACAGACTGGCAGAACCTTAATTTCCATAGGCCAAGACAGCTGTTTTACATCCTAGTTTTATTTCAGATGCTTAAAGAAAAGGAACAATTTCCATCCCTTAGATCACCAAATATTATTTCAATTAAACTATGCAGATGGCTCCTATACATTATTTGAGCCAATACAGTTTCCCCTTCCCAGCTACAGGAGATGGTACCTTGAACTATTCTGCACACAGGTTTTACCTAATTCATAAGAAAAATAAAGAGAGCAGCATATTATCATGAAGAAGTTATTTTGAAATAAGATACGCACAGCAAGATATAAAATAGGAATAGCTATGATTTGATTCTCTCATTAGAAGTAGCAACAAAACCCCTGCAATGATTTTATAACTAGTAATACACTACTTTTATGTCAACATAGTACTTTCAAAGGATAAAAATTTAATACTATGAAGTACAATATGCAGAAAAGTAGAGGGCTCTAACTGTGCATTTAAACTGCATTACATTTGAACAAGGGAACAATTAGAAGACTGCTCAAACAGGAAATTTCTTTTTTTTTTTTTTTTTTTTAATTAACTAAAAATTGCATGCCTTTTCTACCAGATCCAAAGTCAAAACAAAATTATCTTCAAATACAGAGAGGAGAGAGAAAGACAGCGCGCAACTCGATATATTCCACGCTGGTCACACCAGTGCTATTGAGAAGATTGAGCTCCCTCTGTTCCCTGCTCCCACAACACCCTTTCCCTTTATAAATTACACTCATAGAAACTCACTGAAAGGTTGTAACCTGTACAGCAGTTGGTGAGGAGCACAGGATTTCACATTGCTATATGTAGCATTTGAGTAAGTACTTTTTAAAATGTAAGCATATAAATGAGAAGCTTTCACCTCCAGAGCTAGAAACTGGCATTTTTAAAAGAGTACAGTTTTAGAGAATTCTAGGTTAACTTACAAATATACTTCATCTTGGCTAGCTGCATGAAGTTTTTGATCTTGAAAATAATCATCTAACCAATAGAAAGATGCAGGTCGTTGTTTGTTGGCACGATTATTTATGCATATGCACAGATATGTGAACATCTAAGACAATAAAGTTGTGACCAAACACTTGCAAACAGATAGATTTTTTTTTTAATTTCCAGAACTTAAACTTTGACTTTGCTTAGAATATGTTTATAATTTTCATATTTTTAAAAGAAGCACTGATTTAGCCTTACAGCATTTTTAAGCACCAGACATTATCTCTGTAGCCCACCTCACGTTTTTCTCAAGCAAATAAGTGTTACTGTATTCAACTAGAGGTCAAGTTGACAACATCCTGGCATGTTGCATGCTCTCATACTTCTAAACATAGATGTCATCAATATAATTAATAAATAAATGTAAAAAAAGACACATTAATTTGAGTATTTCTGCTGGATAAAATAGAACACACCCACCACAACTGCTCCCAAAGAAAACAAAAGGCCTACAAGAAGAAAATGCTACAGAAGGACTAGAAATTTTCTTTTGTAGTGCATGTGTCTGATTTTCCCTGATTGCAAACTTATGGAAGGCAATTTAAAAAACAGTACCTAGCATTCAAAGCAATCTAACAGCTAAAAGAAGTCACCATTAGTCATCATGAGAAAAGAGATGGCGCTACCTTTATGAAAAGATTCAAAGCATTAGATGAAAGCCTTCAGCTGCAGGTTGCTCATGGTTAAACACCAGATTATGAACACATTCACATTTTAAGACTGAATAGAAAAGCAAAAATAAGGTACTTCAAGGAGTAGTTGGAACCCTCTTCTTCCCCACTGCAGAAAAAAAAGCTAAGGGAGACTTAGAAAAAAGTAGAATTTACCATACAATTCAATCTTCAAGGGGGAAAAAGTATAAGGTTTATGCAACACTAAACTGATGAGATGCATTAATGATGTGTAGGAACTAAACAATCTTTTCTTCCCCCAGTGTGCACTATCAACTAACTTCATAAACACAGTCCTTACAACAGACTGACAGACGGTAAAACCAAGCCCTGACTTTCAAGAAAAGGTACATGCTGTGTACTATTGAATGTAAACCAAATTTTGTTTTTCAAACCCACAACAGTATTTACTGTAATTATTAACCCAGTTTCACTGTGGAGAAATGCAACATGCATTACTGAATCATTTCTTTTCAGATCCATACATTCCCTGCAGCAGTTCAAGCTCCATCAGCAGTGCAGGAATGTATGAAAATGACAGGCAAAGGGCACTAGCTCTTTTCCCATACTGTTCTTCTATAAATGGAAGCAGAGTCCTACAAAGCACTTCAAACATTCTCAGCTTTAAGACTGATCTCCAGGAAAAAAAAAATATTACAATGTTATGTTCCACAAGGAAATTAATTATTCCATTTTCCACAAAAACTGTTCCCCTTAAATGCAAGCATAGAGAGGAAACCAACTACAAGAAAATAATGGGACGCTAGCTGGGTCTCGTCTACCAAGCTGCCATGAACAAAGCGTATACATAAACATACATATTTCATACGCTATTCATGAAAATACTTCTTATCCCTTTGGGAAGTACCTGTTCTTGCCTTCACTTTTCCCTCTCCTCTCAGCAAGGGGAGAGGGAGAGAAAAAAGGCAGATTTTGGCAGAAATCCTTTAATAGCCTCAAGTCAATTTGATCAAACTTTTGACTTGCTTTAAAAATTATATCTTGTATCAGCAGCATATTACAGAAACTTTAAAACACACCGTTCAGAAGGAAAAAAAAAAAAGCTCTGAAATATGTAACATATGCCGCTTTGATAAGCTGGTTAGGCAAGCATAACACAGTAAGGAACTTGTGTGTTTCTTGCTAAAACTCTGAGTTGTTTTCCAGTTTTCTTCTGTTGCTGTTTTTAAGGGTCAAGACAAACATAGCATTCTCTTTTTCATAAATAAAATGGGGGGGGAGGAAGTCTTTACACATTTCATAGCAGCCCTTCGCTGTTACTTTGCCATCCTTAGAGTGTAGAAAATACCGCTGCACATACCATGTACTCACAACACGCCTGCATTTACACCAGCCCCAGCTCCCCGCGGTACCGAGAGGGAGGGGGCAGGAGGAGCCAAGGCAAGAGCAAACACTCCAGCACACCCAGTCCCCTTCCCAGTATCTTTTTACAGAAGCCCTCGCTAACAAAACACTATTGCTCCAGGCAGCGGCATGCTGATGTTGGCACTGCTTAAACCAAACAAACACGATGTTTAACAGTCAAATAAAATGTCCCGCAGCCTCCCTAATGAATTTGTCAAGGACCATCAGATCACCCCCGCCCCTGCCTCATTAACTCAAGTATGATGAGACGGATTATAACGAGAGAATACAGATCAATCGGTCTGAAGACTTCAAGTGGCTTTTAGCCCTGAGAGTTTCGCTCTCTGCGGCACACACACACACACGCACGGTCTTTTTAATGGAATACAGTATCTCCTGCTGCTGGAAGGGCTGCCGCTTCGTTTTATACACCATCGAGGAGCTGCTGATGGACTTCTACACTAACATACATAAAAGCAGAGGTGACAAGGGCTCTTCAATTATAGCCTCCTCGGATCCGGTTCCCCCTTCAATTATTCATCCCGGCGAGAGCAAATTCCGCCACAGATGAAGCTGGTCTTAATGCAGTGCGGCCACAAACGCCCAGACGCAGGAGAGAGGGTTTCACGTGCATTATTTGCTGGAAGTGTTTAAGTTTATTGCTCAAATGATGTTTCTAATTAGCACTGGGGCAATAAATTAAAGTCGGCTTTTGTTTAGCTGATTTATTATTTACTAGAGCTTCAACCTCAGACAGGAAAATTGGTAATGAATTGTTTTAAATCTGAACACTGTGTAACTGTTTCATCATTAGTCACCTTACCGGGGGTGCGTGGGGGTGGGAGGGGAATCGTACCCTCCTTCTGCTTGTACCCTAAAAACACCAAAGGGCGTCCGTCCCTCCCTTGCCCGGGCCGCCTGACGGCTCCAGCAGCCCCCCGCGCCCCGGCCCCGGGAAGCCCCCGACCGCCCGCTCCCTGCCGGGGGCGAAGCCCCGCCGCTGCCCACAGGGTCGGTGCGCAGATCCCCTCGCCAGCGCGGGGAGAAGCGCCAGCCCGCTGCCAGCACGGCCGATCCGCTCCGGGCGCTCCGGCGGGGCCTATGAGACGGACCCCCAGCCCGAACGAACTCTCTCGCCCGCCGGAGAGCGTCCAGGGCCGAGGCGCAGGACCCCCGCCGCCCCGCCCGGCCAGCCGAGCCCCGAAGGGACGCTCCGCCGACGATGCCCGCCCGGTGCTGCCCGCCCGGTGCTGCCCGGGTAGCACCGAAGGGGGCTCTGGTCGGCTGACGAGGGTGCGGCCCCGGGGAGGGGGCAGGTCCGCAGGCACTTACCGGCGGCCCGGGGCGAGGAGCCCCGCTCCAGACCGCGCATCCCCGGGACGGCCGAAGACCGTGCAAGCCGCGGCGCTGGCGCCGTTGCGAGCCCGCGGCTCTGCCCCGGCCGCAGCCTGCCCCTTCTCCCCCTCACCCCCGCGGCTGCTCTCCTCGGAGCCTTCCCCGGGCTCCTCTCCCTCCCGACGGGGCCGGGCGCTGCGGGGACACCTGACAGCGCCACCCGCCCGGGCCCCACCGAACAGCGGGCACCGCGGCCGGCGCGACAGCCCCCAGCCTGCCCACGGGCCCCGCGGCAGCGGGGGGACCAGGAGCCGGCCCTCCCCTCCGGGAGCGCGGAGCCCCCACGGGCGCCGGGCGCGCCCGTACTTACTTCTTCCAGCGCGCAGCGGTACGGCCGGCACAAGACATGTTTCCAATTTAAACGCACACGGAAAACAGACGGCGATATTTTCTTTATTAAAATCAGCCAGCTGCAGCGAAAGGAGGAAAGAACAAGAACGCAAGCCCAACCGCTGCGAGCTGGTGGAACCCAGGCTCCGCAAGGAGGAGCGCATCGCGTGTGAACGGCCCCGGCCGGGCTCCGCTGGCGGCCGCCGGGGCCGCCCCCGGGCCGCAGGGACCCGCAGCGACCCGCAAGGACCAGGGGGAGGGCGCGGCACCCTCGGAAACACCCACCCTTGGCCCCAGCAAAGACGAGAGGGCAATTGCCTTCCCGCAAGCCTGAGTCTCCGCAGGAGAAACACTTGTTGTTTTGCGGCAGGTACCACCGGGGGGGGGGGGTGTGTGTGTGTGTGTCACAGCAGTTCCCGAACTGACAGAACGTAACTACGGGTTTAGGTCCAAATCATTCAATACTCTTATTAACAGAAACTTGCATAAAACACCGTTTCCTTTCGAATAACTCAATCCAGCGCTTTAGGAGGATGAACGGAACTTTATGGCACAAGATTTATCTGAATTAACGTGACTACGGCATTGACTGAGGGCAGTAAAACAAGGTGTGCAATCCTGCGCCGGTGACGGTCGCACTTTCACCGCTGCAGCCCCGCATCAGCGAGAGATTTACGCCTGCGGTGAAGCACGGGCACGCCTCTCCCCCCGTCCTTCCCCTCGCACACCAGCGCTGCCGCCGGCTCTCCTCGCAGCAAGCGGCGGCAGCGGCGAGTTCCCTTCCCCCGGCCACCACGGCCAAGTTGCAGCTTTTTCCGCACCCCACGCCGCTCGCAGCCCCGCGCAGCCCCCCGCCCTCCCCTCCCGGCCCGGCTTTAAGGCCGGCCCGCCACAGCGCGGAGCGGACGACACGCTCCTGCCCCGCCGCCGCCGCGGAGGAGGCCGGCGTGAGCGCGCGGGCGCCTGTGCGCGCCCCCGCGCCGGCCGTGCCCGCCGCCCGCCGCGATTGGCCGCGCCGCTGACAGCTCGGCGGCGATTGTAGGAGGCGGGGCCCCGCCCCCCGGCCGGGCCCCGGCCCCATTCATAAACTACAGGGCCCGCCGGCACCGCCGGGGAGAGAGACGGGCGCACGGCAGCGGCGGCGGCAGCGAGAGGCGCGGAAAGCGAGAGCCTCGGCGCGCACTTCCAGGGGTGGGGAGGGGGAGGAGAAGCCATCCCGGGCACGGCAGCTACGCCCTCCTCCCGCTCAGGATAAAACACAGTCTTGTGCAAAGAAAAAAAAAAAAAAAAACCAAACCAAAACCAACCAACAACAACAACCTATAAGCTATATATATCTCAAAACAATCTATATAGAGCTGCAGGACAGGAATGAGAGATCACAGACCAAGTGCACACGTCTGCGCGTAAAGATAGAGAAAGCCACAGAGCCGGGTTCAGACAACGCCTCCAGCAGGAAAAGGGAAATCAACAACACCCCCTGACAGTCTGAGAGCGGCAGCCAAACTCATGCACATCTCTGGTGGTGCCACGGACTGAAAGAGAGAGAGAGAGAGAGGCAGACAGACAGACAGACACAGAGTTCACTCTTCCGCTCTGGGCATTGCTCGCATTCTTCTCCTCCTCTCGTATCGTGTGCGGTTTCAAACTTCGCCGCCGACCGGCTTTTCTGCAGGGACCTTCTGCGAGTCCTGGGGAAGTTTGTTCGGGGTGTGTTGGTGGTTTGCTGTTGTTTTGGGGTTTTTTTTTTTCCCCCCATGAACTATTGAAACAGCATTTTCGCCGCTGCGCGGGGGGGTGGGCGCCTGAGCGCAGAGGCAGCGCAGACCTCCCTGCCCCCACCGCCACCCTAAACTTCGCGCTCCGGGAGCCCGCGGGAGCTGCCCGCCGCCCCGCTCCGCCGCCCCGCCGCCAGCCCGCTCCGGCCCGCGGCTCGCACTGCTCCTCCCCGCCGGGGCAGCGCCGGGCTCCGCTCCTTTGTGCTCCGTCGTCCTCCCCGATTTTTTTTTAATTGCTCTCACTGGCGCGCCGCTGCCGCCTTCTTCCCGGAGGGGGTGGGGGTCTGCGATTTGGCTGGTGCCCTCCGCAAAGCTGCAGCCACCGCTAAAGCATTGGATCCCTCAACGTACTGCGAGAGCCCGGTGTACAGCCCGGACCTGTGCCCCAACATGATCGCCGCGCAGGCCAAGCTGGTCTACCAGCTCAACAAATACTACACGGAGCGCTGCCAGGCCCGCAAGGCGGCCATCGCCAAGACCATCCGGGAGGTGTGCAAGGTCGTGTCGGACGTGCTGAAGGAGGTGGAGGTGCAGGAGCCGCGCTTCATCAGCTCCCTCAGCGAGATCGACGCCCGCTACGAGGGGCTGGAAGTGATCTCGCCCACCGAGTTCGAGGTGGTGCTCTACCTCAACCAGATGGGCGTCTTCAACTTCGTGGACGACGGCTCCCTGCCGGGCTGCGCCGTGCTCAAGCTGAGCGACGGCCGCAAGCGCAGCATGTCCCTCTGGGTGGAGTTCATCACCGCCTCGGGCTACCTGTCCGCCCGCAAGATCCGCTCCCGCTTCCAGACGCTGGTGGCCCAGGCCGTGGACAAGTGCAGCTACCGGGACGTGGTGAAGATGATCGCGGACACCAGCGAGGTGAAGCTCCGCATCCGGGAGCGGTACGTGGTGCAGATCACGCCCGCCTTCAAGTGCACCGGTATCTGGCCGCGCAGCGCGGCGCAGTGGCCCATGCCCCACATCCCCTGGCCCGGCCCCAACCGGGTGGCCGAGGTGAAGGCAGAGGGCTTCAACCTGCTCTCCAAGGAGTGCTACTCGCTGACGGGCAAGCAGAGCTCGGCAGAGAGCGACGCCTGGGTGCTGCAGTTCGGCGAGGCCGAGAACCGGCTGCTGATGGGCGGCTGCAGGAACAAGTGCCTCTCGGTGCTGAAGACGCTGCGCGACCGGCACCTGGAGCTGCCCGGGCAGCCCCTCAACAACTACCACATGAAGACGCTGCTGCTGTACGAGTGCGAGAAGCACCCGCGGGAGACCGACTGGGACGAGGCGTGCCTGGGCGACCGGCTGAACGGCATCCTCCTGCAGCTCATCTCCTGCCTGCAGTGCCGGCGCTGCCCCCACTACTTCCTGCCCAACCTAGACCTCTTTCAGGGCAAACCCCACTCGGCCCTGGAAAGCGCTGCCAAACAGACCTGGAGGCTAGCCAGAGAAATCCTCACCAATCCCAAAAGCCTCGACAAGCTATAGGGTTAACACCCCCGCGCACAAAGCTCGCCCTCCGCAAACAACAACAGCGCCTAAAAACTTTTTATTTAACGCAAACCGCGACGGAAAGAGGCGGCGAAAGAAACGCGCCCCCGCCACCCCCCACCCACCTGCAGCTCGGCCTTTAAAAACTTGCAGACGGTTTTCCCGGCGTAAACTCTCGCCGCCTTGCACGGAAGAAGGGAAGAGCCTCTCCTCCTGCCCTCCAATGTGAATTTTTAAAAAGTCACAGAAAGAAGCGATCGGACTTTTGCAACTTCAAAACGAAACCCGAAAGGTACATTTTTCCAATCCATGTATAGTCCTTTTCTTATGCTCTCTCTCGTTTGCCTGGATGTTGTCACCAAGTGAAAATTTATTTAACTATATGTACAAATCTCCCTTTAAAAAGTTTTACTGATGTTAAATGTATTTCGGTGCCAAGGTCAGATTATGTGCCCCACAACTGACTTGTTGCAAATAGTAATAAAAATATTACTTTAACTTTACGCTGACTTTTCGTGAATGGTTCTTAAATACAGGCAAGTCGATTCTGCATCTCGGGAGGAGATTTTTTTAAAAGAAACAGAAACACGAGATGTACAGATAGTCTAAACGCGACACCTAGCCGAAGCCTTAGCTTGGCATATTCATTGACGCTTTCTAAATTACCCCCTAGTTTCTGTAAAAATAGCGCTTCTGAGGAAAAAAAAATCTTACAGATTCTGTATGTAGTTCAGCATGTGACAACATCTGCTAAATTTCTCTGACTTTAATTTTCCCCCCTCAACCTTGGGAATATGCGGAGCATTGCTCGCCAGATTTCAGGCAGAATTAGAGCAATGCCGTTTCCTACCCTGCGGTCCTCAGCCTTATTTTTTTCCTTACAGTTTTCTTTCCTTCTTTCCCGGTAAATCGCGAGCGCTTGTGTTCTATTTTAAATAAAACCTTCGCTCTTTGCTTTCGCTTTCCAGAGCGAACGCGCTATCCATTTGACTTTGAGACGGAGGAAGTCTATAGATCTACCCTGAATAATTAATGCGCTTTAGAGCAACCGGGTCGATATTTTTTTTAAACAAACATTTGTTTTCCCCGCATTTTTAAGTACAGCATAAAATCGCACGGCAGCGTAGCCGGTGGAGCAGGGAAGCCAGCCGTCAGGAACCCCCCGATCCCACAGGATCAGCCGGTGGCTCCCTGCGCGGATCCCGCCGATCTCCCTCCCCCAGAGCCAAGCTCTGCGCGATTCCTGGCATTTCGTGCTGTGGCCATTTCGCACTGAGTTTGCTCAGGAAGACTTAGGAAAAAAAAAAATATCTGCGGGATTTTTATTGGGAAGGCATTTCTAAGATTGATAAAAACGTTAGCGTTATCTGCTGGAGCCGCCCGGGAGATTTCAAGGCGGCTCGGGGCATTTCGAGCAAGTTTTCGTGTCTTTTCGGGGCGGGGGTGCGGAGGAGGGGGGTGGGGGTGTAAAAATGTGAGTTCTTGCCCCCAGAGGACTACTTCCGTTTCTTTGCGGACGGATCCGGAAAGAAATAGCCATCCAAAATGTGGCTTGTCTTTAGGTTAAAAACGGAATTAGCCAGGGGGGAGCAGCCCGGGGGATGCGCCCCCGGGGAAGGCGCGGAGGCCACCCTGCCCGGCGGCAGCGGCAGCACCCGGGACACGGGGCTGTCCCCCAGCCCAGCCCAGCGTCACCGCCCGGCTGCCTCCACAAGTGTCTGATGGAGTCACCGGAGCCTTTCCCCAGCGCTGCCTGGTCCCGGCTCGCCTGGCAGAACGGGCTCGTAGCCTGCGGGGCAAGCCTTTGCCTCTGGAACCAGCCCGCCGCCGCACAAACCCTGACCTCACCGCCGCTGATGCTATCTCTGCCGCAGGTTCCTTCAGGAACTTGTCACAATGTTTTCTTTTCAGCAGTTTAGACAAATATACAAGGAATTTAAATTTATCAAACAGATGAAGCCTCATTAATTAAACAGGCCTGCTGAGCTACAGCGGATTAGGATTATTATTTTTTTTTCTCTCCAAGGGGCATTTTCTCCAGCAGCTTTAGTCCCCGCTGCCAAGGTACAGTAACTTAGGCAGAGGGTGGGGACGGGAAGCGTTCATGCTTGGAAGCAGGCTGCGTTGTAAGCTATTTTTGTTCTTTAAAATAAAAAAATATTCACATTTGATTTTTAGCTTCCGCCCCAAGACATTACAAAAGGTGCTCTTTTTTTCTTTCTTTTAAGACCTCCAGCTAAAGTAGCATCACAAGTAGGATGTACAAGGGGTAGCCTGTATTTCATGTAACCAACTCCTCCTCTTATAGGAACCCAAAGAAAATCTCCCAGATACAGAATTTAAGATACAGTCAAATAAAACCAGAATGCCTGCTCACAGTTAAGAAAACAACCACTAGCAAATACTTGAAACCAGGAGAAAAGAAAGCAAGCTGAGTATGTGCCGTATGCCAATGTCCCCATAAAACATGTAACAGGAATGGTAAGAAATAACTGTACTCAGACGCCCTATGTGCTAAACATGCAGAATAACGCAGATCTGTAAGACTTCACTCATGCTAACGTGATACAAAGCAGCACATTTTAGATGGAAAATGCAATCCAGTAACATATCCAACTGTCTTTACATTTTATATTTATATCCTTTTTAGCATTAGATATTTTTACAAAACTCTACGGAAGGAATAAGCATATCAAAATTTTAACAGCTATCTCATACTGGAAATAATCTCAGAAATATTGACAAAATACTTCAAGACCAAAAGAAAAGTCAAATCTCATTTATGGTATCACATAAAAAGCACAGTTCTACTGAATACCTTATATTAAATTCTAGTTCTAAGAATCCACGAGTGTTGTTTTTCAAGATATATTTCCTCCTTGATAGAATTTGATAACCCCAGCTTTCAGACCCCACTGATGCCATTTTTAATACAGACAAGAGCAATTTACTCAATAGGAACAAAGAACCGAACTGGTGCTTAACACACAAGGTATTCTCTACAGTCAAGCAGAAAACCACTGCTTCTCCCAGGGACTTTTTTCTCCTTCACAAAGAAATTATTACCTTCTTTAACATCAAATATTTAAAATATTGATAAGATATTTAAAAAACCAAGAGCCATCACTGTGGTTAAAAGTAGGATGCGAGAATATTTACCAGTTGTGTCATACTTTTGAAATGTCAGCATAGTACTGCAGAAAACATTCAAGTGCAACCTTATTAAGCTAATTTACACAATATACTGCCTTTGAAGTAGGAATTTTACTGAAGGTTACTAATTTTAAACAAAAGACTAGTAATCAAGTAACTCTGAGCAAATAAAGTTTGTGGAAATCAGAAAGTCAGTTCAGAAATGTATTTTATGAGGGCAATTATGTTTTCTCCTTAGGCACAATAAATAATAACAGGCCTTGTAAAATCCGTTACAGGATAATACAATACAGAAGCACTGAAAACTCTGGAGTGTAGGAAGTTTAGTGCTATGTTACACTGGCATTATATAAGAACTGGAAGGTAAACCGAAGCATTTGGGCTAAAAGCCTCGTTGAACTTTCCAGTATTCACACAGGCCTGTGATTCAAGACGTCTTTATTTAAGATGCCTCCCTGGAGCTTTATTCGCAGCAAGCTAATTAACATTCAAGTAGGGTCGAATTGTGGGAGGGGGAGAAAAAGGAGAAGGAAAGGAGGTGTCACCCTACTTGAAGTTCAGTAACATATATGGTCAGTCACAAACTTATTAAAGCAGGAACACTGTGGACCAATAGAGGTAAAGGAAGTAGAATGAAGAATTAAAGGTCTTGGGTAATTTGTCATCATCTCTCACAGCTCAGGGTCAATGATCTCTTACCTTTGGGTCGATTTTCTTAAAACTGGGATCTTCTTCATCCACCTCAAAGTAGAGCTCAGAAAGAGTGATGGAAAGAGTGCCTTTCACTACCACTGAGGGTGCCACAAGCTGAGCCGGTGTGCTTAAGGCAACTGGACCTGCAAAAAAGTGAAAACACCAACAATATTCAAAACAGAGAAGAGTGCAAGTGCAATTTGCTTTTCAAGTCTAGAAGATTAAAATAAATAAAGCAATGAACTTCACTCTCGCTTAAAAAGCAGCTCTTTTTATCCCAGAAAAGAACATATGTAACATATTTGCAGTGTCTCTCTGCTGCTGAACACTGACGCATCTACAATTGCAAACTGATGCATACATTATGCGTGCCAGAGCTGGCTTCAGGCATGGCAGTATATAGTTTTTACTGAGACGCATTTTCTTTTCAAGAAAGTTCGAGAGTTGCATACCTTCTGTTATGTGCAATATAGAGAGCGCACACATCAACACTTGAAATTTTACTGTCAGATGTGTTCTTTAGGTACCGGACAGTTTCAATAGCCTTCCACAAAAATGCAAACAGCAGTCGAGGCTCAAAGTTGTCTAACTGTAAAGTGTTCCCTCATGGATGCTAGAAATCTATTGTTACGGTTACACAATGTTAGAGAGCCTAAAGTAAAATGTTTTAAAGATGCTTTTGATTCCACGTTAAATATTGTTCAAGGATTCCACGCAGCGTTAGTGTAGCCCAGGGACTGTGGGAGTAAACAGCTGGAGGGTTGGTTTCCAACTGAATGAATTTTTATTGGAATGATCACATCTCCACAGGGCTTATCACAGGGACAAATCAGACTACTACTGAAAACAATAGGTTCAGCATAGATGTGACAATGCAGAACCTATTATATAAACTAGCACGTACAGAAAGAAAACAGGTTAGGTTTGTCATCCAGCTGATTAAGAGGTAAGGAAATGAAGTTACTTGGCTGCAGTATTATCTGACTTCTGTAAAACAGTGCAAGATATGAAAGTGACATAGATAATTTTGTTTTAATAAAGCATCTATAAATGAGGTACACACATTCAGGTAATCAACGTGAGAATAACTGACAAAAAAATTCAGATGAATTGTCATTTCCATCGATTGTTAGGAGGGTGATGGTCCTTAATCTCGCATCAATCTCAATGTGTGCCACTAGGACAAAAGAAGAGATGCTCTGCTGAGATCAGAGCAGCTTTGCCCTCTATTCCCAATGTACAAATACATTGTGTTTGCAGATGGGCATGAGATAGCTGCGGAACTGCCATGATTTCCCAAAGCTCACCCGCACAAATGGATGAAATAAGCAGCTATGTGTTCTTTTGCTGTCTCCCTTTGCCCTCTGTACATTAGCATGTAATCCAGAGGAGAAATAACATTTTTTCAATCACTCGCAGACATTCAATTACAGGGCAAGCACACAGCTGCAGAAGCTGGGGCAGTCCAGGTCCCGTAGAAGACCCCTGACAATTTCCACTTCATTTCTAACCCACACCACTTTATTAGTGAGGATTACTTCTTAATCCTATCGCCATTGTCAAGATTATATAATTAAACTCCCCTTTCACCTCTATTACAGTATGAATGTATTACTCAAACCAATGAACGAATAATGAAAGAGAAGGAAACGCGGAGCACACTGTTGAGAAGGAAGCTTGTGATAGAAAGGAAAAAAAAGATTCACATACAGAAAATGCCATTGCGTTATTCTCTTGTTACTTTATTTTACTTCACTCTTCTTATGCAGGTTTTCTTTTTTTCATTATGCTGCATTTTTAACTTTGCTTTAAAAAAAAAATGGAGTGGGATGCAGTTCAGGGATAAGCAAGCTGCCAATAGTCACTTCCAGTAATTTCGCTGAATTATCATATGTTTCAATGTAAGTTTATACTACTAGCTTCCCAAGGAACCAGAATTATCCAGGAAATGATATTTTTCTCTGAAGCAAATGTACATGGGATACCAGTTGAGAAAGCAGAACAACACAGAGAAGTTTGTATTTTCCCTGTAAAAATTGCTCAAATAAACATTCCTCGAACAACTCCCAGTCCCTGAACTGAGGAGCTTACTCTGGTTTTACATTTTGAACTGTACAGAAATGGACCCACTCCACTCAGGCTGCAACATCAGCAAAGGCTGCAAGTGACTGAGTAAAATGAAGTAAGTTCAAAGACCTGAAGTACTGTTTCTTCTTCAGAAAAAAAGAAGTGAAGTCTAAAAAGGCGGCTATGGTCTGCGGAGAAGGGACTTCAATGGGGAAATGACAAGAGGTTTAAAGGAATTAATTCCAGTGAGTGTACAGATCCTTCAAACCCAGGTAAATACCCAATATGTACAATTTTACAGACTCAGGGGAAAACACATCAAGCTCTCCAAAGTCTTTAATTACAGTCAACTTGCCTAATTGTCCACTAGGTCTAATGGTTTGAGGAGTGGAACAGGGTCAAAAAAAAAAAAAAGGAAGCCCTTTTCAAGGTAGAGCTACTTTCTCTAGGGAAGGTTTCCTAGAATACGGACATCCGCTGCAGAAACAAGAAGGTTATAAAAGGCTTACAGAAAACTCACAACTCTCTTCAAATAAGCCCTCAGCATCTGAGGTGCACAGAAAATTATCTTAACAACCCAGCTATAGGAAGGAACAATTTATCAGCGTGCATCCCAAAACATGATTCAGTGCAGAGCAGGAGAGATCAGAACTTAAGTAGTAAAGAAGCTGGGGAGAAAATGAGATAGCTGAAGTTACCCGTTAAGTTCTCTGCTTCTCTTTCCTCCATGAATGACATGATATCGTCGTCACCTTCCAAGAGAATCTCACTTTCTGAGTTCTGATTTCCTAAAGCTTGACTCTTGATGGACTGCTTTCCTTTAACAAGAATGTCCTCACTGGGACCTGGAATGAAAGACACACACGTTGCTGTCTGTCGGGTCTCAGAGGCATCAGTGACGAAGGAGTGGTTTGGGGTTTTGTTGGTGTTTTTTTTTTTTCAAAACGAAAGTTCAGGAGGAAAACTGTTTAGGGCTCGCTGTGGGAAGTACCTGCCTTAATCCTTTAATGTTAGGACACATCCAGTTTTAATCCTATTAAGCCTGCTCAAAATTATCCAGAGCTCTCTGCAGCATTTCCCTCTGCTCCCAGAGTTATGACAGCAGGGGGACAGGGCACGGCAGAGCCCCCTGCTCGGCAGTAGGTCCCCCTGCCCGCCGCAGTACCCGGGCACCGCAAGCCGAGGCCGGGGGCCGGCGCCGCGCCGGCAGCGAGCACGGCCCGGGAGAGGGGCCGGCGGCGGCACGGCACCGGGGGCAGCGCAACAGGCCGCTCGGCCCCACAAACTCCCGGCAGCCGGAGAAACGGGGCAGACGGGGAGGGGGGGGTCGCCGCCCACGGGTAAGGCACTGCGGCCGGCCACGGCTCCGCGCCGCTCCGCTGCGGGGCGGCAGGGGGAGCGGCCCCCGGTGGGGGCGGGCCGGGCGCCGCGGCAGCGGGGAGGCGGCGGGGCGGCCTCCGTCCGTCCGTCCCTCCCGCAGCCCCGGGCAGCCCGGAACGGTGCGCGGGTGCCGTGCGGCAGCGCCGCCCGCCTCACCGGCTCGGGCGGGGAACGGCGGGGGGGGCACAGACAGAGAAAAGCCTGCACCTGCTTCCGTGAGGCACCGCGGAGTGGTACCCGGGCCTTACGGGGACACCGCCAGGCTCACAGCTGAACTTTGGGAACGGAAGGGAAATAAACGGAAAGCTCGGCCAGCTCGGCCCAGCCCGTAGGCAGGCGGCGCAGCCTCGGGCCGTGCCCTCAGGGGCGGCTCTGCCGGGGGCACCGGCAGCGCCCCGCACCGCCCCGCGCTCCGCCTCGGCTCCATCTACATGACAAGCTCCGAGCAGCAGCCGGGGGGCAGAGGGAGAGAAAGAAGGAAGCGGGGTGGGGGGTGGGGGGGGGGTGGAAATTAACCAAAAAAAAAAAAAAAAGGCGATCGCTCACGCAACTCTCTACACCTAAGTTACTGCTTGCTGTGGTAAAAGCCAAACCCCATCAGTCTATGTGTTACTGCCGGGTTTCAGCAGAAAATGAAAATACTGTTTCGTAAAAAAAAAAAAAAACAAAAAAACAAAAAAACAAACAAACAAAAAAGATTGAGAACGCTCGTGGCACAACCGTGTTTGAAAAAAAAACTTTCACCAAACACATGAGGAGCCGCTAACTTCACCATGTTGCTTTCTCTGATTACTGCCATACTGCAAGTTCCACTGGTTTACATTAAAAATATGTTAATCTGCAAACATTTACAGAAGGCAGCAATTCCCCACTGGCAATATATAAAGTTTAAATTGTTTAAGTAAATATATGCACATAAATTGCAAATAATAAACTTTTCAGTTAAGTGAAAACTGAAAAAGAAACACAAACAAACAAAAAACCCCAAACCACCAAATACCCTGGTTTTGGTTTAGGCCCTAAGCTTACAAAAAAACCCCAAGCAACAAAAAAAACCCCAACACAAAACAAAAACACACAAACAATAAACACAAAGAAAAGGAAATATAACATGCCATAAAAAAAAAAAGGTAATTTATGCATGGATCCTTTCACCCTAACCAATAACTGCCACTTGTAAGTAAGCCTTTAAAAAATCAATTACTGTAAAGCTTTTACTGCATTGTACAAACACAAATTTTACTTTCTTCTAAAATGTGCTCATGTAAATAGTGATAACTCTGACTCTGGAGCTGTTCAATGCGAGTTGAAAACCTTCTTGTCATGGAAAATATGCAGCTGATATTTAGAAAGGTTTTCCTGTAATTAACTCCCCCTTGAGGATTTTAAGTTAGCAGCAGTAAAATTACCAACAGTATACTAATATACACCACATGCACCGTTAGTCAGTGGTCTACCAGCATTCTCTTGAAGATCAAAAAAAGTAAAACAGAACAAAACCATCCCAGGGATAAAGTCAAAGATAATTTTATTTTTTTTTTTTTTTTAATGCAGGCAAACTGTACTTGTTGTTTCAAAAGCCCCATCTACATTGTACATACTTGCCATTTTCGCTTCTTCTACTACAATCTGTTTTATACTGAAAAAGGCTATTTCAAACATAGCTTTTTACCTATTCTCATGTAAGACTGAGCTGAGAGCCAAGATCAAAGCTTAATACTGTTATACTTAGCACAGCTTGTCCAAAATACTAGTGTGTCCTTCAGCCTTTCTTCTCATCTACCATTAAGAAAAAATTAAATCAGTATGGCAACTTCCCAGCCACAGATGACTGGATAACAGAAATACACATCTCCCGCCTCATCTTTGTCAGTTATTCAGATTTTATTTCTTTCCCCAACTAATGATATTATACTGATTCAAAAACATACATCTTATGTAACTGCCTTTTTCCAAAAAAGATTTTAGACCATCTTTGTAAATTTTTGTCATCTCTTTGCATATGTTGTTAGTTAGCCACATTTCCTGACATGCATGAAACGTGTATACACGCAGGCACAGGAAGATGCAGAGCCTGTCTACACATCTGCGGAGACCAGCTACTGGAAGGCAGTAAGGCATCACACTCCAAACCAGAATCTGCTTTTCTATACTGACCTGAATAAAGCACTACACCTGCAACTAACACACGCACGCTCCCACCAGTATCTGTATAGAACTGACTATATTCCACATGGATTCACCTATTTTCTGTAGAGAAATGCACTTATGTGGGTTGGCCACAATCTAGTTCTTTCTCTATATTTACTGATTAGAGATACATATGACAGAGCATGCCAGCACGTGACCTACTCAGTTCCCATGCATGCACAGGGGTATATTACACTGGATTTCATATTTCAGGTCCCAAACCTTGCCCTGTCATCTGCTAACTGAAACCACTCGCTGCCAGGTCTGCCTGTTCTTGGCGTGACTGGAAATTCTGCCTCCAACACCGCAGATCTAAGCATACATTCACATCCACCTTTTCAAGATCCAGACCTTAAGGCATGGCCTATGTGTTGCACAGGCCATAACATTACCATAATTCATTAGTGTAATTCCATGCAATCCTTCCCAAACTGCTCTGTAAGACCATTTCTTCAAGTAGCTTTTTGCAAACAGATCTCTGCATTTGCACCATCTTATTTATTCCAGTTAAATCTCTGGAACATCTGGGTGTAAAAGTAATAGTTTAGCTTGCGTTGCTGAACAAGCTTAAGGCATTCAAAGAATGACATATTACTTCAAATTGTTTGTCTATAACTTAACCTGACCTGGGAGATAAAATTTTTCAAAGTTAATTGAAAATAAAGTATCAGAAAGCACGACACAGAATATTTTTTTTTATTTTTTTTATGTCTGGTAAAATGTATCAGGAAAAGCAATTCAGGGAAAAGATGCATTAAAAGCCCCTTACGATCTACTTTTTAAAAAAGGGCTCCCAGAAGCCTCCCTCTTAGTCTTCCTATTTGTTGAAGAAGATAAGGGATAAAATGACCACTTTCACATCAGATTTTTCAAACATTATTTTTAACACCCACTACTTTTGCATCCCTTGGGTTGAGGCAAAGAGAACTGACCAGTTGATTGCAATACTGTAGGTGATCAGCTGCTAGTCCTTTGCAGTCACAAAGCTCTGCACTCCACCTGGAAACACTACAGGCTTTTAATCCCCCTCTCCCCTAGTTTTTAACAAATGTCAATAAAAACCAACAAATCACTTGTTAAAAAGCTTGATAAGGTATCTTCTAGCAGCTAAAGATTCTCTCACAAAACATTCTATTTGGGGATCCATCTAAAACCACCAACAGGATTTAAGTACTCATTTTTTGCACTTTCACACCTATACAGGTATTTTGCTTTCAATTCTAATCAATGAATGAAAGGTAGATCAGAGAGGAGTTAACTGTTTCCTTCCCAGACTGCTACCACACCACCTTCACCTCTCTTTCCTTCCCCCACAATACACTAGTAGACTGACTTTTATAAATAGCTATTTTGGAAGGATTTCCCCTCTCCCCTTTTGAAAAATTACCTAAAGCCTTTTTTTCCCAAGCAAGATAATGTGAACTTGGGAATGGCAATTAAATTGTCAGAATTAAAAAATTTGTTTTTAACTAGAAGGTAGCCAGAAGTATAGTCATGGGGCTGGTATTGATTGTCTGAACAGAGAACATTAGTCTTCAGGTATTTATTCTGCCACCTCTGCACCAGAGGTTCTCCTTCAAATCAAATCAATCCCTGGAAAAGATTGGTTCTGGTTACTAAGACACATAACTAGGCTGCAACAGAGCTGATAGCTGTTGTTGTTCTCTCTAGGTTTTACTGAACAATATCTAGGCTTCCAGTTGCTTCTGAATAATTTTCATAGTTGCAAACTGTGATATTTCCTGGACTGTGAGCTCTCTGGGGTGAGGAGAATATTTGAGGTTTTATTTGAAAGACACCAAGCAGCTGATAATGTTTGTCTACTAATGAAAAGTGTGTTAAAATCTGTGCTTTCAAGCATGGCTACTGCACTAGTTATTTATGCATTATTTTCCCCATTCTTCCCTTTTGGCAAAACCTCTCATGCCCAGTTTCAGGGTTTGGTTTGTTTTGTTTTGAGAAAAGCTTGAATAGGCAGCACATATCTTTTTATTCATTATTTTTAAATTATTTTGCTTCAACGACATGTCAAATTAATTGAAATAGAATAACTAATGATAAATTATTGATAAGAGATCATAAAATACCAGGGCAAATATTCTGCAAATTCTAAGGATATCTGCACCATGAAAACAAGGCCTGAAAGTCTGACTCCAAAAAAATCTGAAAATAATTGGATTTTCTGACCTGAAACGGACTAATATTAAAAGTTTATAAACATAATTCAGAAAGAAATAGATCAAGTGACCACTCCAGTTGACCCTTCTGATAACTGCACCTTCTGAGACCTAAAAAACCCCTTGAAACCAAACAACAACAACAAAAAAACCCTAAACTAAAACACCACACTGAAAAACCCAATCTCAAAAGAGAACTACAACACTACTCTAACCACCTTTGTATTCCTACACATTACATATAATTTCCCCAACTGAACTTGAATTTGTACTTTGGTCATCTAGTTTACACCTTGCCAGTGGAAGGTCTTGGAACAAGACAGTTGCATATATACGCACACTCAGATAGTAATATAGTTACTATCTAAATTACATCAGTTAGGCAGATAGTAATTATCTGTATTTTCAGAAATCATATTAAACAATGACTTACAGTAAACTAGAATATTCACTGGCTAGATAAAGAAAAAGAATGGCAACTGATACACAAAGGCAGCATGCAATTAAATTCAGAATAAAACAATATAAAGAAATTAAATATAACAGAAACCTATTAAGGATGTGACATTCTAAACAGAAAGGCGGACAGAAAACAATTTACTCTATTTGAATTACCAGGGTTAGCTACTAGCTATGCCTGTTAGCTACCTATGAAATAGGGCTGCTGGTATTCACTCTCCTTTTGTATTGACAAAAATTGTACTCCTGTCAATTACAAACTGAGTATGAGCCATAGCCCTTGAAATGTAGCCTGGCTAAGTGAAAATGTCACATTACTATGAAAGATGAATAATTGCATTAGTGCATGTTTGCTTATAGAAGAATTAGTTACACAAATAGAGATAGGAGTTCTAAAGATTTTGCAGTAAAGGTATTTTTCAGTATTTTGATTAACAATATCAAAATTAAATACAAAAATAAGAGTAGAATACTTAAAATTGTGACATTATTTAAAACACACGTAATATTAAAGGGGGGCCATTGTTGTTTATCCATGGAGTATTAAACAGAAAGAAGCCTTGTGCCCTTAAAGTCCATGGCATAGAAACAACACACAGTATTAAGAACAACAAGCCCCAAAGCAAAAAATGGGTTAATTAATTCTACATCTTGTTCCTCTTTCTATAGTCAAAGATGTAGGGCTCTGTGAACATTGCTTTCAGATCACTTTATTGACTATTCTCTGTACGGTCATTTATTTTAGAGGACTGATGTCACATTTGGCATTATATCAGCTGACATATTGTAGACATTTTCTTCCAGAAATGGGTCTTTAAAGCTGAGTGCAAGAGGTTAAGATGCCTGACAGAAACTAACTTTACGACAGTGATGTTCTTCTATATTCATATAACACACTTACTAATTTTAAATTAGCATAAAGTTTAAGCCTCTAGATGTAATATGTGTGTGTATGTATGCATATATGTACGCAGTAAGTCACAGATGGAAAAAGAAAAAAAAAAAAAACGACCTAAATTGAAATTATTCTATTCCATGACATGTACCTTCAAGGTGAAGGGTACTCAGCTTTAAAGCTGAGTATTATAAGCAAATAATTCTTAAATATAAAAAAGATTTTTCTACCTTATCGATGTATCTTCATTAGATCATGAAGACATAAAATAGTAGACTAAACCCCAAAGTTCACTAGCTTTGGGTGGGTTTTTTGCTTGTTTGCTTATCTTTTGGGTTTATTGTAGAATTCTCAAGCTGATTATTGCATTATTTTTGTAGATACATTCCCCTAGAACAGACACAGCAGCATGTAACTGAGTGATTCCTGATAATAAAATGAGGAAAAAATATTTTACAAATTCATCGCCTTTTTTTAAAATCACCGGGTAGAAAGGATCATTACCCTTTCCTGCTTGAACAATACTTTATGTTTCAGCATTTGTTACTATTTCTTCTATATCAAATTCTTGCAGAAAAACTTGAAGACTTAAACACAAGCAAAGGTCAGAATAGAGTTTAGCTTTAGAAGTGTTATTTTTCTTTTAAACTATCTGTAACGTTAGGCAGATATGTGCCAAGGCTAACAAATAACTGCTGTCGATTTCTGAACAGGAAAGTTCTTCTGATGTTACTGAAGCAGAAATTGGTAGTTTACCACAAGGAAGTATGCCCAGGAATTAATGGCAAAATTGCATCCACTTTTCTGCTGCTTAGTGAGAACTAAATTTGTAATCATTGTACGCCAAGTACACACAATGTGCCAGCTCAACGAAGAGGTAATGAAGAGGCTTAACAAATAACAGCACTGCTTATATGCAGTAATGGTCACTTTACCTTTGTATTGAACATGTCTGAAATGCAACAACAAAAGCCTTTAGTATTTGGGACAATTTTCTAGCATCTTATCGGAATGAAGGTCTAGTCTTTACTGCTACGTACTGTAACCTGCTGCTATTGGCAAGAAGGAGATTTTACACTGACCATGTTCTCCGGCTGCTTTTAGTGTCGCTTCAGGATGTGTCGATCCAAGGGGGTTACGCACAAATCGTCGCCGGCGCCGCAAGTCATCTTCCCAGTAGTCAAGGCGCCAGAACTCACGAGGACGACTACAATGAAACAGAGGAGCCACATATGTTAGCAATTATCAAACAGCATGGTAGCGCTGAATTTCTGCATAAAGCTCTCCTTGTTTGCGCTGCTTTTGCCTTTTTTTTTTTTAACCTCCCCCCTTTCTGCAATCTTTTACTTAGGTATGTCCTTGAAAATAACAATATCACCTTCCAGTCTAAGGAACTCCTTTCCCTTTTTTCTTGGAAGGTGAAATGAGCACTAAATACATCATTTTGAAATGAATTGCTGACAGTGTGATCAGTTTCCCCACACTCTAGTGGCATGTGCTCCGATTTCAGCCTCATTTCAGCCTCAGCAGGGCACCTTTCTCAGTGACTGCATTTATAAACCAGAATAGGGAAAAGGCTATTATAAATATGGTATAGCATTACCTATATTAATCAAAGTCTGTCCCCCTTCATTTTTCTTCCTAATTTGTGCCTTTTTGCACAAGGTCAGTAAATCATGCCATGAATTCTTGGTCCAGAAAGTGTTAACTTTAATGAATACCTCAGTTACATGGTTATGTATGTGATAATAAAATATTACTCTGTTTAGATGTGCAGGAATTTAATTAAAATAATCTCTTAAAATATTCATTACATTTAGCCCCTGAGGCTTAGAACAACACAAGAAAATGCATTTCTTTTCCATTTACTGTTTTTAAATAAACCATTCCAGGAGAGTGAAACAGCAATCTATTTTCAAGCAAATCAGATTGGATTTCTGGTTTATGTAGTTGTGTTTTTACATTTAATTAAAACCTACACGTTATGATGTGTAATAATTGCTATATTGAAAGTATACTTTTAAAAAATCACATCTAGAAAAGGTTATATCAAATTCATTATTTTCCACTGTACACTCCAAATATAGGTAGATCTTTTTAATACGGTCATATATAAGTGCCAGTTACTATCTTGTTAGAGCATCATGAATGAATGCCACTGTAAAAGCAGTATTTTAGCCCAGAGAATGTATAAAACCCCGCCAATTTCAGGTATAGCAAATAAACAGAAAATGCCTTAAGCATAAAATAGCCATGATAGCCTGAAAACCTGTATGCCCAAATTAAAACCCACTGATTTTACTTGTTAACATAGCTAGTATTAAAACAATAGATGAAAATGCATATAAATTCTATTTCTGGACCAGGAGCTAATACAAAGTATAACTCTCCACACTGACAAATGCACAGCCACAACTAATCTATAGATTACAATGTGAAAAATACTTGGTATCCACATTCTTAGTTTTGAGGTGTAAAGGTAGAAATTAATTTTATTTAAGGTAAATCGAGGTTTCAAACTAACATGGTACCAAAAGGCAGAATAATTCACATAATCCTACTTTTAAACAGAATTTGTAGGCATCAAATATTGTGACTGAAAATAATTTTATAAAAATGAAGACTGCCTTTGCATCTACTACCTTCATTAAAATTCTATGCCTTTTTCTACCACCAAAGAAAAGGCAGTGCTATTCTTCATCTTCCCAATTTCTTACTTTCAGAAAAATACTGAAGTACTGGAATCAAATGCCCCAGCATCTTATTTTCCCAGTTGTCTGTGTTACGATCATGCTAAAATTTGAATGCTTTGATTATAAAATCCAACAATTTTGGAATGATTAACCAAAGAAAAATTATAAGACACAGGAAAATACAGGTTTATTCAAAGGTCGATTAATAACTTAGAATTCTCCATTAGTGATTATAGCAAAAAGGCAGAACACAGCTGGCTATGTGCATGCCTTTGATAGTCATAGAGCATGGATAGGCACTTCATCATTCTGCCTTCCTACATTTATCTGTTAAAATTATTATCAAATATCAGCCAGGATGCAGTCGTGAATCACAGGCTGCTCCTCGTCTTCAGGGGAATGATACAATGAGGGTCTATTCATCAGTATGGCAATCGGCACAAGTAATTAGTTCCCTAGACTGAGATCTCCTACAAAGCTTATTTCATTCGGTACCACAAACATATGACAATGAAAAGCTAATGGAAGCTGCTAAAATTTGTTAACCTTTTCTGCCATCAATCCTTCTGGTATTCTGTGCTACAGTATTATGCAAAGATGGTAAATTATTAATTTGTCATTCATCTATCTTTCTACAGTTTTGATAGAATTAAGTGATGCCATTCTTCTGGATAGCAATTACAATTATACTACCTTACAAAACTATGTTAAAATTATTAGAAAAATAAGTATCAATGATCAGGCACCAAGTATTATCCTGAAACATAATATATCTTTAGTCTCCCACTTTTCAGTTCCACACGGGAAATCTGCACAGGATTCCATCTCCTTCGCTGGTCCGCTGATTACTCACATACAACGTATTAATGATTAGACTGTGTATTTGGGGCAATGACTGTACTATGAGGTTAAAAACAAAACCAAAAAAACCCCAAACATCCACTCTCCACAAATAGAAATATACCCAACAAAAAACTGCATAGCCAAAAAGAAATGCCTGTGTTGTCTAATTTTTACAAGTGAGTACTTTTTGAGAGCAGTTACTGGGACAAATGTGTATTAGTACCAACAGAAGCCAGTATACCACGTAGCTACTCTGGAACAACTAGCTTACTGGTAAGATCAATTAACCACAACGCTGTGCCATGCAGACTTTGCACCACTACAGCCAGGGGGAGACAGACAGAAATATTGCTCCGATTTGGGCAGAACTGACTGCTGACAGACTGAAGGATTAGAAAGCAAAGGGCCAAGTAAGCAGGTTTTGTGAACAGCATAGTGCCATCGACTACAGGGGCCATTTGACAGCAGCAGCTTCAGGCCCTGTGATAAAGGCTGCCATATGGACTAAAGGTGCTATATGGACTGGATCAATGAACATAAGTACTCAATTAGTGTAAGTGCAAGAGCAACATTCTCAGGGGATTGGGGATTTATGAATTATAAATCATATGATTTGCATGGGTTTGTCAGGGCACCTTCTAACATGATACACAGTCATTCATGGCTCCTTAGTAACAACATTGACTGAATAGAAACAAAGTTTTTATAGTAAATGTTTTATTCAAATAATATAACCATTATATTGCTGTATTTTTCAAATAGTTCCCCAAATTACCAGGCTATGTACTCAGAATTGAGATATAAGCTTCCTCTTAACTCCCATGTAACTAATTAGATTGTTACAATTGTACAGCGATGAGACGAAATACAGAATGACCAATGTAACCTGTATTCTCAGGACTTTGAGCATGACGTGCAAAAGAAAAAGTCACTGTGGTCAATGGAGAAAGTTTAAATGTTCTTAGAATGAAGATGTGTGCGCAAGAAACCTATTTTTCCTACAGGTTTCAAAGATTAACAGAATTGGAAACAAAACATACCAACTGGTGGACTACTTTTATTGTGGTGTTATAACAAAGGAATTTTAGGTGTGAGAATTACTTACTGGTCCTCATACCCCACAGGAGATAAATTAAATCTAAGCAGTACAATCACAGAATGACGAAAGGATCATGCAATTGCCAAAGAATTACTTCTTGTAATGCTTTACCCATTGTGTATTTCAAGATATTCTGCTACCTCTGTGACCACAGAAAAGCAGCAGTCAGCACACAGCGTGGATAGAAAAGGGACTGTGCAAGGTAGGGAACAGAAAAGAAAATATAGTCCTACAAAAGCAACAGTTTGAGAGGTCCTAGGGCTGTATCTGGGCCACGAGTTCATTGAGAAGGGATTTTAGCACCCTACAGAAGCACCCAATCAGATCCTTAGATTAGCAAAGTACTAAATAAACAAACACAGCACAGAAAAGAGAAACAAAGAAAAGGAAAGAAAGGCAAAAACAGCACAGCATTATAGAAATCATCTGCAGAGACCGAGGATGACTACAGCTGTAAATGACCTCTTCTAACTAGAAGGCTATTTAGCCTTAAAGGCAAGAAAACCTTGACTTCCTGAGTCTGAAAAAAGATTCAGACCAGGAGAGTCTGCTGTTATAGTCTTTGCACAGTCTACTATATCAAGAAAACCAATTCTTGCTCTGCTGTATGGCAATTATGCACAGTAAACACAGACATGAAACATCAGTCAATGTGAATTTTGTACTTCTACTACTTGCACTGACACATCTGGAAGCACAGGCTGTTCCCAGACCACTGAATGAGAACACAAGTGGTGATCATGACTTAAGCATAATACCTCATTCATATTCCCTAAAATCTATGTGAAGATACCAAGATAAATTTCCAGGTGACATACTCGCCGCTGAAATTCTAATTGTAGAGTTAAGCGGGTAAGTAGGTAAGTCAATCTCCAAACCTAATCAGTCCTTGGTCTCTCCACTAAGACCATCGGCAAGGCAATCAATCAGTGATGGCAATTTCGAAGGTGTAAATGCTCGAAAACAGAGACAGGTTAAATTAGTTTCATAGACAAGCAAACACAGAGCAGCAACACCCCTTATTCATCAGTAACAACAATATAGATTTGAAATGAAACCTGGAAGAAGGCAGCTCTGCAGTCCCTCCATCATTGACTGCAAGCCTACCACAACTTTTGGTTTTAATTCACTCAGCACTTTGGTTGCAATTGGCTCATCAAATGTACAGTATCAGGTGCTACTTAATTTCTAAATTACACAAAAGAGCAATCATAGAACACAAAAAGCGATGACCAATTTTAAAGAAAAAATGTGCTGGGTTATTTTAATGCTGTTCAGGAACATTTTTTGCTTTACATCTAGGAAACTTTTGCTTCCATGTAAAATATTTCAAGAACTCAAGCTAGACATCTGCTGCAAGATACACAAATATTTTTCTCCAAAAAGAAGAGCCAATAAGCATTTGCATTAGATTGTCAATCCAAAGATAAAAATGCTTAAGTTCTAGAAAGCACTTCAGAAATCTTGATGGAGTACGGTTAGCAGACTGCCGGGCATCATGTGATGTAAAAGTCTGCTTTATCTTGCAAACTGAAATCCATTGCATTTTCATGCAGCTGGATGTCCAGAAGAGTCACTAAAATCTCTCGTATTTTGCATGTAATAATAAAACTCAAGGTATGTCCACTAGCTGATTTGATAAAATGCAATTTCAGAAAGTAAAACATTTTCTGAAACCCTTCAATATTCTTGTAATGAGTTTTCACAAATGGTGATCTAAAAAGCCAAGCTACCAGAGCATATTAATACAATTAGCTACATGTCTATAAGTACTAAACTAAAAAATGTTTTGTGCACATCCAGTTGTATTATTGATTTGTAACATGATCAAAAATATCTAAAATATTTTGGAAAATAAAAATTGATCTTAATGATGGTAAAGCAAACACTGAAGATGTAACTTGACAAGCAAGTTCTCAGCAGCAGTACCAAGTTCAGCATTTCATGCAGAGATCACATGCACAACTGTATCGCCATGTGATAAAACTGAATTGGAGACTGATTCAGTAGGAAGAATGACTGGGTTTGAGTAAATCAGGTTCCTGACCTGATTCCCAACTTTGCCCCAGCACTACCAAAGCACACAGGAAAAGGTCTGATTAGCGTTAAGTCAAAGTTATTGCTAAAATATTATTTGGCCATCTACACTCTATCTCAAAGTGTGTATTTCACAGCACTTCACCAATAAAGGTATCTACTTCAGAACATTAAAGATTAATTAACTCCTGCTAAGTGCATTGAGATCGCTGGAAATGCTACCTACATTACACCTGTATGTTCTTCAATGACAAAACCAATTAAAGATCTACTCACCCTCCCTCTCTCAGTTGCATTCACATAAGCATTCGCACAGCCACACTAAACCCAGTCATGGTAACAATCTGGGCTTATTAGGGTTCCATGATTTTATTCTGTTTTAGGTTAGTAACCTGTTTACATGGCCGTCTCACCAGCAGCTACATAACTAAAAATGTGGGAAAGGAACATGCAGGTGAGGGGAAGGAAGGAAAGGATGAGGAAGAACATCTTTGATATCAAAAAAGATCTATTGTGTAGTCATACTCTAATATTAGCGAGTCCATGCCTCCTCATATTATCTTCATTTTCCCCACACATAGACACTCATATTCCATAGTTTCAGAGCACAGACTTCCATAAATGGAAATAATTGGGAACCTTTCAGAAAAAACATAACGCACAGTAATTGCTGTAGTAACAGGAACTGGTCACAACAAAGGCCCAAGGCCACAGAGTACAACTTCTTTGGCATAGTATCAATTATGCAGAAAATTAATGTAATCCATTAAATTAGCACAGCCTATTTGCTGCTTCTAACCCTTCTCCAAGAAAACATTTGGCTTTGTCTAGAAAGGATTTTTTCCTAAACAGACTTCTGCTTTTATGTATGCTTCCATTTTATCAAAAGCAGGGGGGGGGGGGCGGGTGTTGGGTGTTTCCAAAAGAGAAAGTAATGCTATTCTTCTTTACATCTTTCAGAAGAAATAGAAGTGAAAAGCAGGGTATGAAGTACAGGCACAACGTCTACATGGACTTAACATCGAACTGTCACTCTGAGGACCTCTGCATGGTCAGAGGGGTTCTTTGTACAGTTTAAAGTACAGCATAGAGGAAAAAAATGGGACCATCACTAAGGGAAGCGTGGCCTAACAGATATTTCATGCTGTTTTCCCATATAAACAAGACAGTACAAACAGCACAGATCTGTAATTCCTAAATTTGCATTTTAAAAACTGGTAGAAATGCTGTTAGTATGATTTTATACAGTAAAAAGTTAGGATAATACGTCTTTGTCTCACCTACCCATTCGACACTACAGCTACAGTTCCCCACCCAGGCCTCTCGATCCCTGTGTTTTGCATCATACCAAAAACCCATTCCTATCTAACTAGCATGCAAAACAAAAAGAGAGAAACAATGCCATTTTCAGATATCACAGAGTCTCTTTTCTGCATTGACAAGCTTTGAATTCTTTGTTTAAAAAGCAATCCAGAAAAATATTGACTATAAACATTTTGGTCACCCTCTACGCACTATAAAGCACCACGTCAGTGTAAAGACAAGCCCACCTTCAAGGTGCTGCTGTCCTAGATGATGGTGTTATTAACCTCCAGTTTAAAAACAGTTCTCTGTGTATGAGTTTACGTGTGCTCTTCTTTGATCTTTATTAACCCTTTGGAGACTAACCACAGCCCCAGCTTTTTTGGAGGCAGCATTCTTTGAAGTGCTGGCATTCCAGTGCACGCTGATACTTCAAAGAGGGCTCACTTTAGTACACGGTACAGTACTAATCATGTATTCTGCAACCACTGTCTTATCTTAAACTGATCTTATTTTGATCAGTCCAAAATAAAGCTGCACTTAAAGGATGTCACCTTAAGACACAGGTCAATTCTTGTTGCATTTCCATTAAGGCTAATTATAAATTAACAGAAATGAAAACTACTCCACTTCACTAACAGAAGTTAACATGAAAACTCTCTTCTGGTTTTGAGCCAAATTAGTTCATACATGGAAGAATGAACATACAGCAACTTTGCAACGAGATGCTTTGGCTTAGCTGCTCATAAATCTTTCTTGATCTCGCACATCCTACACCTGATTGGCGTCAACAACTTTTAATTGGTTTTTCAAAATAACTACAGTTCATACAGATCCCATAACCTGCTATTCATGTTGATGCTATTAAAAATAACAACAATTAACACAATATACAAAGAACAGGTACACTGCATCTCACCTGAGTTTTTGTGCTGTTTATCTGATAATGTGGAAACCTAGTGTGCAGCAGTCATACCTTCCTTTCCAAAATGAACAATGGGATGTAAGAATATAGGTTGGAGGACATATGATAGAAAAGCCAGCTCAGTCTCTGTCTCCCTGGCCATTCCTACTGGTTCTGATGCTTTCACCTTAAGCATGGGTATAGAAAGGATCTATATCTTTCCTCACTAATTACAGCATCAGCAGATGTTCCATGAGGAAAAAAGTACAGTGAAACATTACAACTCATTCATTCTTTCCATTAGCTTGGAATTTGAGATCATAATCCTTCAGCATTCCTGGGCGTATAGATCAATTTCTGACCAAAACAGTAAAATCTCCTCAGATCTGTTGTTTCATCTCTATATTGTTCTGATACCAAAAATATTAAATACAGGAATTACAGTAAAGATTTTTCAAAAATATCTTAGACTTGACCCGCACCAAACATTTCAGCTTCGCTATCATCTCTTCTAGAAGAAACAGGACGAAATCACATTCCCACATATCTACACTTTAAGAGCTGTGGCTAACCTGTATCTTTTTTTATAGCTCTCTTAACAGCTGTATACTTTCCTTCTTCCATAAAAATGTAATAGTGCACTCTCCCCCCAGTTCAGCCAATATTTTGCTCCTGTATGTTCTTCTGAAGGAAGTTGTGGTTTTTTTCTTTTGAATATACATTTTCAGAATCCTCTGCCAGAATGGTCTAAACTAATTGTTCAAAATTTTCCCAAAAAAAGAAGCAGCTAAAATTAGCATCTAGTAACTATATTAATTCAGCAATTCAACAAATACCAAAGAGAGGAATAGGAAAGGTGACTGTTAGGTACAACATTTAGCGTTTTCCAATCCAGAATGCACCTCTGTAAGGTGGTGGTGCAAGGTCTGTTAAAGATCACTTGCCTTCAAACCAGCCTTGCCAAAACAAGTTTTCCATTCAAGAGAGACCAACCTGCTAGTTCCTTTGATAGCAAGGAGACTGCCCTCCAAATTATGAGAGGTGGAACAGCTCTGGCCTGCTTACACATGGTTTTAATTTACTTTTTTAAAACCTAGAATAGTAAAGGGAAGAAAGTCCTCTCTGAGGTCTCTAAATGCCTACATATCAAACATACATAAATTATTTTATTGTAGACATAATTTGAGTGCATCTAGGGAGATAAGAAAATTCCCCCTTCAAACCCTTGCTTAATCACAAATTAATTTGAACATACTTGTCCCTCTGCTTTAAATTACATTAGGAGTAACAGGTAACCATCAGGTCCACAGAAGGTTTGGCTACTATTAAACAATACCACGGAAACAGTATTATCAATTGGGATTGCAAGTTAGGATACTGAAGTCTTAGAGACACCCAACTTCAACATTACCTGCATCTCTCTTACTCTCTGATATAACTAAAATAAAAATTTACATTAAAGAAAAACCAAAACAACAAACAACCCAACCAAAACCAAATAAAACCATGTATGATTTAAAGGCTAACACTTGTGTCAGAGATTTAATTCAGGATTTAAAAATCTGAGAAGGGCAAAAAATCTGGGAAATTACTTCATTGTGTGATGATTGCAGGAACATATGTAAGAAAGAGTTCAAGTAACTGCAAACATCGTATCACGCTCTGAGACAGGAAACAATAAGTACAAGGCAGCGAGACCACTAAGAAGCACATGAGGCAAGACTCCTAACTGTTACCATACTAGCACAGCACAGTCAGGAAGCAACAACAGGACTTAAAAACTTTTGAAAAGGTTTAACTTATTAAATATATTTCTCCTTTGAAAGACCAGCAAAAGGTCTCTAGAAATAAAAACACAGCACCGAATCATGACAAAGCACTCTTTCCTGGACCACACAGAGCACACTGTATCTACTCCAGCTTTAAATGAAGAAAAAAGTAGCCTGGAAACATACCCTATCTTCTATTATATGTGGCCAATGAAGCAGGAGACAAAAGGCTGGTAATTAATAGGCACGGCACAGAGGCACGTTCAAAACAAACTGTTACCTGACACAGCCTGCAAGTGAAGGTGCTGCCTGTGAACTGCTCTTTGCAAGGTGGTAGCTGTCAGCTCACACCACGACCCTGCCAATGGCACAAAGAACACTGCTCCACACCTCCCTGCTACACGGTCTGCAAGAACATGGTGGGAAACAGCAGGTACACCGCACTACTGAGGATGATGAAGCAGCATTAAGGCATAGACATTAAGGTCTAGAGAGGTAGAAAATATGGTCCCAAGATGAGGAGCTGATGCTGGAGAATAAGCTAATAAAATGTTGGTGTCTCCACTTGGAAAGGTGAAAGTCCATGTTTGGTATCAACACCAAGAGCTAGGGAGGGGCTTTATAGTTGTTTTTTTTCTGTGCAGACCCATCATTGTCATTCCACATTCAGATAAATACAGTTCTAGTTCGTGTCTGATTACTCAGTGCTAATTTGAGCTTGCCTAAATAACTGCAGCTTTAATCACCCATTCTACCAATGCTAGCTGAAGCTACTGAACTACATCCTGAGATCCACTGATGCTCCAAGGGTCATAAAGGTTCTGAAGATAGTTACTGGCCCCCACAAAATCACATTATTCTCTGGCTATGTTAACATAGAGAAGTGTGGAAGCCATCCTTACTAGTGTCACAAAAAGTTACCAAAGGACTACTTTTAAAGCATAAGCAACATCAGAGCAGTAAACCACCCAAGGTTCCTTTAATATATTAATTCAAGGGCTTAGCCTAGGAGAAAAGCTTGTACGGTAACACATAAGCAGCTAATTGACAAGATGTAAACTTCTTTTCTACAGCTATTTTAAGGGAGAAATCTAGCAACAGATAACTTGGTAATTAACATTTGGACTGAGCAATACAAGAGACATTGCCATATTCTTTCCTCCACATATCCTTATTTTACGCTCAAGACATTAACGGTGTTAGCATTTAAATCCCACACTGTAGAACAGGAGCGATAACAAAGACTGTGAAATGAAAGCTTAGGAAGCAACAAACTAGGAAATGTTTCCTGCTTCATCTCAGTGATTTAAGAATGAGCATAACCTCCCCCCCGCCCCCCCCCAACTTCTTTCCCCTCTTTTTTAGCATCCATAGAGACACATGCTAAAAGACAATGAAGTTTTTTCTTCAGAGCGGTTATTACCTCTCTTTACAAGGTTTCCAGCTTTTCCCTCTTCAGCCAGCTACTCTTTTATTTGCTTTTAAGACAAATTCACCTGCCATCTCAGCAACAACAGTTCTGAGTTTCAAGTCAAATGTGAAAAACACACCCAGCAGGAAAACCAACATAGCTCTATAGATCCTTCCCCAACAGTGCAACAACTCTCAATATTATGTAGTTGTTCTGAACACAGCCATCGCATCACAGAAGAGAATGAAACGGACACAACCCTGTCACTCACAACTGGAAACAGTAAGCCATATGCAATGAAGAATCTCTGTTCCACAGCCACTCAGCACCACTAAGACACACACTCACCACCAAGGAGAGCTGAGCAGTCTGGGGTAACTCACATGGCACTGCACCCAAGACACATCACTCCAGTGGCACCACTAGCTGCCCGAGGGACAACGTGTCCCCTGCAGAGGAGGGACAGGCATGCACCCGCTGGGCAGAAAGGTCACAGGAGCAGCTGTACCTTCTCTCACCAAAAGTCTAACCCCAAATTCTGCATCCAAAAATGTCAGTGGTGGCTTAAGGAAGAGTAAGATCAATCGCATCATCCACAACTTCTCCCCCAGTACACTGCCAGTTTCCAACTATTTTCAGCTCAGGGGATTTCCTGAGTCTGATGTGGTTTGTCTATTTATACTCCCCTTCTTCCTCCTAATGTGTTCCTCTTCCAAGAACTCATCCATGGTGGAGAAACCGACTTCAAACAAACCCAAGTATTAGTGGCCTCAACCCCCAAGTTCAGAGCTTGGGAAGAATCACTACAGTGAAAAACAACAAGCTGGAACTCTGTTAATTTCTGGGAATTTCCGTTCTAATGTGTGACTTAGGCATCAAGGCAAAGAGCTTTAACTGGCACAGGCAAACCTTAGTTTCTGGACTACAGTGTTCCATCTGTGTGCGTATAAATCAAGTATCTGTATAGCATGTGATGCTGTTGATGTTCGTGAAAAACAATAGTAGGGACACTGAAGAAGAAAATCATTTAGGAACTAAAGAAACTCCTAACAAAACTATAAATTGCATATTTAAAATCTGGAATGCAAATGGATCGTTTCTTTGTAACAAGCACACAATTCTTTGCATTTTTTGCTGGAGATGTTAATTCTTGTTTTATGTAAATTCTTCAGAGAAGATTACTTAGGATGTATCACTGTTAAATTATTGTTCAGATGCTTATAAGTGTAATTCAGGTACACTGCATCACAAGGCACATTTTCTTTGTTGAACATAATCTTCCTCCCACATATATAAACTGTATGCGTAATTATCTGTAAAGCCACACCTTTCCCCATTATTCAGCTTTAGAAATAACCATGTATTATCCCTGCTAACTTCTTTTTTTCAGTAGCCTATGATAAAAGTATTAAAGAACCCAAACATTTTGACACAGTATATAATAAAACTCCTCCAAGAAACCTTGTTTACAAAGTTTGTGAAATCACAAAAAACTCTTTAAAAAAAATCATGCTAAGAGAATTGAGAAGCGTATTTTTTTGCAATTAGCTTCTCTGCTGACAGAAGAGTCAATTCAGACTGACACTCAACACTGAGAAAAAAACGTTTCATTTCACCATGAAAATTGAATGCTTTCACTTTCCTTTTCAAAATAAAAAGCCCATATATTTTGTAAGAGATTTCAAGCCTAAAATAAAGGGAAAGGTTTTCCACGGCTGTAAAAGCATTAATGTTTTCAGAAGACAAACCATTCTTTCTCATTTTGGGAGGAAGATGAATTCAGTTATTAACAAAATGAACAGAGCCCTAGGAAAGGATAAAAAAAAATATATTAATTTACATGCAAACCAGCTTGGCGTTTTGTTTTTTAACTGACTTACGAATTTTAATTTGGACTGTTTCAAATACTGAATATATACACAGCTACTTGTACTACATTTTCCAACCAAAAATTAAAAATACAGTAATGAAAACAATGACAACAGAACTCAAATAAAACCTGATCTTTTGCTACAACTTCTCAAGGTCACAGGATTCATTTTCAGTATCATGCACCATTAAAATTTACTTTGTTGTACTAGTCACTAAGAGGGATAGAGAATATGGTTTTCACAAAAGGGATGGCTTTCATCTAGACTTTCACCATCTTTATAGGGAATAACTTTGCTAAACTTTGGAAATTAAATACATGTGTGAAGTTATACGAGCAAGCAGCAAATCACAGCAATAGCTACAGATTACTTACCATACCATATGATAGAAGTAACCAATCTTTGATACTAATCGCTGCAAGATGGTGTTTTCCCCAAAATTTTTCCATGAGGGAAGGGGGCAGTGAGAGAAGAGACAGACTGACAATCATCACAGAGATTACAGCACACTGTATGGGATTTGGGGGTGAGAAATTAACACATTGACAAATGTAACAGGTTCTTTGGCTGAATTTTTTCCATGATGTGCATCCAATGCCTTTTGAATCTTTCATAAGAAATAGATCTGTAGGTAATTCTACTTGCCCAAAAGTCTTCTAAGGTATTATTTTAATTTCTGTTTACTATATTTTAATAATTTGTAATAAGATTTCACAAGTCAAAGTTAGCTATGTTAAGAGAATTTCAATTTTCCCACATAGAAGCTGTTGCCCAAAGTATTTCTTTGGTTGTCTCTGTACAAAGCTGCCAAACATGGCCACACTAAAGGCTTTGGAAGTTCAGTCTGTATACAAGCAGTAGGTGTTTGCCAAGTAAGTAAAACACCATTGAAGACACTGACCCTCCTGCCCTAGGCTGTGCCTCTCAGGCTGCTCCCATCACACTACTCATGCGCTCAGATTGTGACTTCATGTGCAAACCCATTGAGAACAGTCTGAGTTCCTGTCCACGACAAACATGCATTATTCTCACAGACCAGAAAACGATTCCTCTAATCCAGAATTTTATCTCCTAAAAACAAAACAAAAAAACCCCACCCAAACTTTCTTTGAAATGGCCACTCCAGAAAGATCCAGAGACATTGTAACAAAGTTACCATTGCCTTTTACCAGTGCACTCTACACCTACAACACAAGCAGCATAAAGGAAGAAATTATTTTATTTAGATACAGAAGAGACAAAGAGCCTATAAAGCAACAAAGAAAGCGTCTGGATGTGGAAGCCATGGAAGATAAAAATGTGAGAGGGGAGGGATTATGCATACGTGTTCTGCTGGTGATCAAGCAGAGAAAACAGGACAGAGTAGGGAATCAGCAGGACAAGAGGCAGAGTAGAAGAGCAGCAGCACAAAACCAGGTCTGGCTAGGACAGAAACCTGGGAAAAACAATAAAAGCTAAAAAAAGAAATCCGATGAAGAATTAATGGGGACAGAAAATGCAGGCAGGCAAGAACAGAAAGAAGGTGGAGAGGGGTGTGTGTGGTGGTGGAGAAGAGAGGTAGAATATATCTGTTCTATAAGGACATTACAAGTGATCCTGATTCCATTGCTCCCTGAAAAATCAACCTCATAATCTCAATACTGTCCTACAATATTAGTCTGGTGCTCATTTGTTATTTTTCAGAAGAGAGGGGGTGAAGTAGTGTGTGTGTATATGTATACTGAACACATAGTGCTTCCACTTCCAAAATTTCCCTGTCTTGAAGCAATCTTGCAGCTGCTCCTTAAAACAGCAAAGATCTCAGTCATACAAGTCATGTTTCACCTACCCTACCAGTAACAAGAAAAATTAAAAAATAAAAAAATACACCACACCACCTAATATCACACCTTAGCATCTTCAGAAGCAGTAGCAACAGCTTCATGAAAGTTACCAAATGAATCCATCCAAACCTGAATTTTTTAATGATGTTGCTTACAGGGTTCTTTAAGCAAGGACAGATAACACTGTGCTTATGCTGCAATATATATATATTAAAAAAAACCAAAACAAACAAAAAAAACCACAAAAAACCCCACTCCCACCAAAAAAACCCAAAAAACCCCCCAAAAAAACCCCAAACCACCAACACTAAAACCCAAAAACTTTAGAATTACTTAATGAGGGGCAGAAAGCACATTAGTACAGGTATTAGAAGCGGTTTCTGGTTCCCAGTTTTGATAAGGCTATTCTTTCAGCTGTCCTTAAAATGCCAATCTCTCAAATATTTATTTTTAAGGGTGCATCAAGGACCAGTAAACATCAAAGTTGAATGCTACAGTTTTCTTACTCTTTAAAAGTTTAGGAACAAAAAATATTTGCCTTACTAGGGCAGAGAGAGTACTCATGAAGGCTACTTGCTGTGTTCATCATTTAGAAAATATTGTTTCAGTAATCAAACTTTAATGCTGCTATTTAGAACCAGAGACCATAAGAGATGTATAAAATCCAGATACAAGCAGCACGATAAATTCAGTGATTAATGCTTTGGGGTTTTGGTGATTTTGTTTTTTGTGGGGTTTTTGTTGTTGTTTTATATATAAAAATATATATTCCTTTATTTAAAAAGAAACAGTATTCTTGCATTGCTAGCATTACTGTACTGTGAAATAGAATTTTTCCCCTTAAATATACTATTACCCACAAGCATATGCTTTGTGTTCCTAAGTATCACTAATAAGGAAGTTGCCTTAAAGCCCATTCAAGTAATGGCTCAATATTCCTAGATCTGACATACAAAAGGACTTTTTAAACCAAGCTTGTCTTTTTTTCTTTCTTTTTTTTTGTTTATTTTATATCTATTTTTTTGCTCTTGTTCACCCCTCCTTTGAAGTTAGTCTTCAAAGCTTCAATATCAATTGGAATGCAGCATTAAGGATTTTACGACACTATGGTACTTAAACTTTTATTGTTTTGTTGCAAAATCATAATCAGAAGGATTAAGCTCTTGTATTTAGCTTTTTGCTCTTTTTTTTTGCAATTTACTCATTTTTTTTAATTCCAATTCCAGCAATGCCGTAAATCTATAGCATGCCCCTTTTAGTCTTCCCACATAGACAAAATAATGCAGTTTACACTTAAATATGCTCAAGAAAAAAAATTAACATTCTTTATCATTTTCTAGCAGAGACAGTTAATACTCTCAGGCTACATTAATAGAATCTTTCTGCCATTGTAGAAAGTTTGATAGCACTCTTATTTCAATGTCTGAATTTTTCTCCTTTTTTTGACAAAGACAAATGATTGCCATCAATCAAGATCCAATCGGGTATACACAGAGTCAAGCAAATGCATCACTCTTTACTGGTTTTCCTGCTATTTGTGCAGGCTTTGCTCCATATTATTTTATAGAATGATCAAAAAAGCAGCCATAAGATAGATCATTCACACCCACTGTAAAATTAACTTTCATGAATAATGAGAGTTTTAAACCTCAGATAATGTATATGTTATACAGAAGATATTGCTAGAGTTCATTTCTGGCTACAGATTATGTAAATGATACTATATGACCTTTATCATTACAAACAGGACATGCAAAACACATATTATTTCATACATCATTCTAAAGCAAGTCAGTACCTAAAGGATTATCAGTCATTTATAATGTTCACGGTGAAGTGCTAAGGTTGCAGGAAAATGATATGAAGTACTTGTGATATTTTTGACTACTCCTCCCCCTTAACCTGTTACTTATGTGCTCTAAACATATAAGTAGTAACAAAAATAAAGTTTATCCCCCCCTTTCTTTACTAGAAAATTAGTATTTTGTTTCTTGATAGAAAGATAATTTACCTCAAGACTGAACTATGCTGATAATAACCATTTATGGTTTTTTTTAGGTTAAGCAGTATTTTAAATCACTTATGTTATTTCCTTATTACTGAACAATAAGCTAAGCAAAGTTAAATTGCTTAAAGAATTCTCAAAGATAAAAGCTACCATTCACTGTGAAGGCTAAGACAGTGAATACACATATGGAATCAATGACAAACTCTAGGAAAGATCCAGCCAACCAAGCAATGCTCAGACTGCATTGTTCCATAGTTCTGTTTTTGGCACCAATGAGAGATAAAAGAAGTATGAAATGTGTTTTAAATTTTGAGATTTGCACAGCTCAAGTATTTAAGGGCCCTTATCAAAATATCTAAATAAATATATTTATAAAGAATTATATATAACCATTTATTTTAGAGTGTGTGTGTACAAATGTATGTATGTATTTATATATGTTGAAATGTCATATAGCCACCAAAGAAATGCCTACTCCAAACCATCAAGTCTTTGGTATAAGCAAGCAGTAAGGTGAAAAATTCAGATAAATTGACTGTGTATTATTCTTCTGTGAGGAAGTATACGGTGCCATACAGTTGACCAGTTCTTACTTCTAAATATCTTTCTTACTTTCAAACCTTCTGTCTACTAATTCCTTCATCCAGTCCTAATAGGGTCATATTTTTCTGGCAGACAGGTTCAGTAGCTTCTGCTGATCTACTGGATCACATCACAGCTGTAGATACTGATCATACACCATGTTTTACATAACAACAAGAGGATTTAGTTACATCCCTGATTTATTTCACACTCTGGTGCCACTTCTCCAGTACAAGTACACTTGTAACATCTGTCCTTAAACCTCCACAGCCCCTCACTGCAATGAACTGTTCCCCTTGCTGCTTGGGTGGACAATCCCTTTTTATTGCAGACATCTCAAGGCACATAAGGGAGAAGATGGCTCGAAAAGATGACTCTGCAGTCTTCAGAGAAGACCACAGTGATAGTACACAACCCAAATGACACTGGGCATCTCACTTGACTTCTCATAGATGGTCACTGATACTGTATTTCTCATCTTCTCACTACCCAGTGTGAAACCTTGAACTCCAAACCGAAGAACTGCTAAGTATCCAGGGCAACACTGGAAGTCAATAGAGGCTTTACTCTTTAAAAACAGTGTACTATGGCCAGATAATTTGAAAACCTGGCAGAGGGCACTTACAGCTTTAATCTCTTCTGTGCCCATCTGCCATCTGTAAAATGGGAATAATTATGAGGCACTGTAAAAAATTGCTCTGAAGATTTGTGAAGTCAGATGCTATAACAGAAGCACTCTAGAAAAGCCCATGGGCTTCTACATTTAGTACAGAATATAAATCTACTCCACAGGGCTAGAAACAAAATAAAACTTTAAATAAAGTGAAGAAGAAAATTTTACCTCAGCAAGCAAGGCTGGGCTACTGACTAAAATCCAAGTGCATACAACACTGGAATAGCTGCTCAGCAGTTGTTGTTCTGTCCACTAAGCGTTACAATGGTCCCCTGAGAGCTACAGTATGAAATTCCCCTATTAAGAACTGCTTCATAATACATGCAGGGCCAAAATCTAGTTGAGTAAGTGATGTAAATTCTGATCCTCACTAAACTTTTGAGCTCTTGACTTGGTAACTTTAACAACTCTGTTAACACAGGGAACTGGGGTGGGGAGTAGGTGCATCTGTCTACCTGTCCTCCCCACACTGGAAAGACAGAAAAGAAACAAGGGCAGAAAACAGAAAAGGTAGAAAATAATGGAAATTAGCTATTGCAGAGAAAATGACGGGCAGTCTAGATTTTGTAAAAATCACAGAAAAAATATCAGCTTCATGACAGAAGATAAGCATCTGGTTGGATGGATTTTATAGAACACTTCCCACCTGTTTAAGGGAGCAGTTGCCTGCAGCAATCTTGATTTTTGTTTGCTGCCTTTTTTTAAACAAATTTGTACAGCAGTTTTCTTCCCAAGGGTCAAGCCAGGGCAGACATCTCTATGATACTCAGAATTTCAGAATTACATTTGAACTGCTGCAGCCTTTCTCCCACACACACTGTAACAGGTCAGCAGCCTTATGAAATCCACATGAGAATCACCAAGAAATCTGTCCTAACAGACTTCCCAATAGTAACACCAACAGGTATACACAGCCAGGATGCAGTTCAGCAAAAACAATTAAAAAAGCCCAAAACACTTATGCCAAATTACTCTGTAGTCTTATCTCACAGAAGCTTACACCTGTATCTTCAGGCTAATATACATGATTTATACCTGCAAAACTAGAACAATTTCAGTATTAAAATATTATATAACCCCAAATATAGATAGTTTTCCTTTACCCCCTCCCCTCAGGGCAGTTCTGTAAGTACTTATGGGATATAGGCATCCTTAACCTCACCTTTCTCTGAAGCCATTCTTTTCATCAGCTGCAGCTCTGTTTCCAGAGCCCTCAGTTATTTTCAACCCCATTTCATGTCCCCCATTCTCCTCTTGGTCAAGAGTCCTTCTGGCCATCTTGTCCCTTCCCACCAAGAAAGGAATGCTTTTACACATTTCCTCTACCCACTTATCTTCTTTCTGAAGTCTCAAATTGTACTGTGGAGTTGACAGAGGTACTGTAGTGTGGAAATACTGTAATTTATGTCATCATCGACTAGTCTTCTGTTTGCCTTTTACTAGGTCATTTGAAGCCGACATATGTGTTAATCAGACACCAGGAGTTCCACGTACCACTCATTTTCCCCTCTCCAGTTTCCTAATTACCTCTGAAATATTAGTGTTCTAATCAGTCACGGCTATCGTGGCTTCTCCATAAAGCAATTTGAGCCATTCTGCCGGAGCTGCAGCTGAATCACTGGCAACATCATTTACATTGACCAACCGCACCCAAAGAACAAACCCAAGGGAAGAACTCTTCATGTAAACCAGAAAGCTCTCTCCAATGTAAGACATGAGCTAATCAGCAGGATCAAATTATAGACTGAACAGTGAGGACCACATTAGGTATTGTAAATACATTTTAACTCAACCACTATGAAGAAAGCAACTTTGGTTTCGGTCTTCCTGCTCCCAGCCACGTTCTGAATGCATGACAGTAAGTGTATCTCCAAAACTGTGTCTGCAGAAAGCATTGACATAAATTGGGTATTTTCCTTCCATTTCTCAAGTGCAATTCCCAGCAACTGTCCTGTTTGCATTAGCTAGAACAAATGCAAATAACCCCTCAAAGATAGTGATATTAATCATTTTCTAATACATGGAGCTAAAAAAACCCCAAACCAAACAAAAAAAATAGAGCACAAAAGCAGCAGAAATAAGGAAATTAATCACTTACTTCTGAACTGTGGGGTTTCTTTCTTAACAATTTGTTCATATTCGCCTTTTCACTATCATCCTAAATCTTTAGCGGCCCCCTTTTCAGATAATTTTCTAATATATTAAATATCTCCTATTTATACATGTATTTAATACTATTGCGACATTAGGCAATTTACTTAGTAGAGGTTGTGCAGAATTTGCCTTGCCTATATTATAAAATCAAATTCAGTACAATAAGAGATGAAGATAACTATTTTTTGTATTTTGCTATTAATCATATCATAATATCCCTGGTCCTCAGTTTAGGCAGATAAAGGCATCAGATACACCAATGCAAGATAAAACACACGTTCGATTTAAAAGCATAGTTACCTGAAACAAAATTGTCCACATAGTATGAAAGAAATTAATGATGTCATGTAATGACAGTATCCTTCAATTCACTTCTAACGTATTTTTTCTTTCATTTTTGAAGCCTTGGCTTCTACTGTTTAAGGACGAAAAACTTGTACTGTCTTCAGTTCTGCTCAAACAGAAACACTGCAAGGCCTAGATTTACGCAAAAATAACACACTCCAAACACAAAAATCATTTACATAGTAAATTATAACATACTTGCAGGATCAATGGAGAGCAAAAGTTACCTTGGTCAGGGAGAAAGGCATGAGGGTTCAATGTCTGGCTTGTTCTTTGACCTAAACAACTTTTAGATTGATGTCTAACAGCACACTCTACCGTACAGTAAGAATTTATATTTCTCAATACTTGCTTGCTTCTTTGTTTATATATTTCAGACTTCTGACCAAACAGAAGATATGTAATGACTTAATCCCAAAAAACACTTTTCAAATGCTACTATGTGTATATCATGTAATTGAATCAATAAATTTTCATGGCCCAGTGTTTACTTTTTGCTGCGGAATGAAATGTAGTACAAGAACTGGTTACAGCCATTATACTGCTAATGTGGCAAATACTGTGGAGTCAGTTTGAGTAAACTCTACAAGGTTACAAGGTCAAAATAAAAGACTGCATAATTTATCAGATCAGGCAAATCATTTTGAAAGTACAGAGTTAAGTGCGGCATTAGCCTGAGATTACTGCCTTTCATGAATAAAGGTTAGAATCAATGTTTATTCAGTCATACTATAGATGGCATGTCCTGTATAAACTTCATTCATTTAAAGAAACCCATCCTGACACTGTCACTATTTAAAACAGTGGAACATAAGTAATGCTGCTGTTCTTTTAGGATTACTATCCCAAACCATGTAACATTGTTGATCTTTCCAAATACCGTGTCCTGCATTATCAAAAATACCTCAAGTAACACTGTCCCTTTGCAGTAATGAGAACAGTTTTTACTTCCACAAAGTTTGTCAAAAATTTACTGACAAAAATAACACAATCATAATTTCATCTATGTAATATAACTTTACTAAAATATGCTGCAACGTCTTTTTGTGGCACCCGAGTATAGTGAAATAACCAAGGGAAACAGCATAAAGGCCATCTAAATACCAAGATATTTCTGATTTGTTTTTGCAGAGTTTTACTGCTAGTCTTAATTTCTGACCACTTTTACTTTTGGCCTCAGCATTATAACATTAATGGCTTCCTACTGCTGTTCACCAGTTAAAAATTCAGCATAGTTTTAGCAAGATGAGCTATGTAAGTAATGGAGAATGAAAAAAACAAAATTAAAATCAATTAAACCAGTGAGAATAAATCCTCTGAATGCACAGAACCTAAAATGTTTTAAACCATTTTTTTTTTAATTTATTTTAAATTATTTTTGGTTAGTTGAAGGTATGCAAGTTGCACTGAAACTAGTATTTCATGCTGGAATTTATTAAAAACCAAATATATGTAGAGTTTTTAAACTTTTGCACGTTCAAAAGTGGAAATGGAAGGAAAAATGGGTTTGGGCATGAGAATAGGAAAACAAATAAATAAGCAGCAGTACTAGGGAGACTGGAACGACAACAGAGAAGTATTAAGACTCATCATATCTACAATAAGGAGAACACTAGTCAGCCTCTATTTCACAGTCAATGCAAGTTGTATTCACTAAAGAAAATCAAGGGCATATATACTGTGTAAAGGCACCCCCTTAACAGAACAGCAGAAGCCCACACATCCCTCAGTTTCCTACTTTCCTCTCTTGAATGCAGTAGTCAGCTCCTGAAGAGATATGCTCTGGGGGAACACTGCTGTAGTCTACCTTACATGAAAAGAAGGAGCCACTCTGGCCACGCATAGGAAAGGTACACCTCATGGTTCGGCTGGTACTCAAGCTTTTATACTGATTCTCTGTGCATGGTTTGGCTAGTCCTTCACATGTGTAGGTAATGAGAAGTTTATGACAAAATTTAATAGAATATGATGATAAAAGCTCGTTTGCATGTTTATGTTCCTCGGCAGTAATTTATCTTATTAATATAAACATGTATCTGCAATTCATATATACTATATCAATGAACTGCAACATCCTTTAACACCATCAAGTCTGTTACTAGAAGTGCGCATTTTATTTCATGTATGAATAACAAATAAATAAAGGTCCCAAATGGAAAGACCTGGCACTAGCCATCAAATGAAGCAGATAAAAATATCTAACTATTCCACTATTCAAACCTGGATTAACAGTAGGACCGAGCATGCACAGATCATAGCTAAACTTGTTTTAGCAGTCTGTAGAGAGGGAGGGATGAAAGGCTCGCCCTGAAATCTAGATCAAAGCACGTCTCCCTGAAACACAGCATACAGCACAGAACACAATATAGCAAGTCCCAGCCGCTTGCTTTGATGCTGTTGACCATCACTTCTTTCAGATGCTGGATATGCTAAACGGCTGTGTTACCATGACAGGCAAACATGAATTTAGAAAGTAGCAGTTTTATTCTTCCACATTATCTACACCTACTCCACCAACAAGAAAGTACCCAGAATAAAATAATTTAGGTACAGTTCATAGCCATCTACCTGCGTCCAATAACAAAAAGGCTGTTTTTCAAATAGGCTAATCTCTACAGACTAGAGCACCGGACTGTGTTTATGATTACCTTTGAGGATAGTGTGAAAAGTCAGCTGAAAATGACACCAGTGAGCAAACTCCTGCATCACAAAGATAATGTGATCTCAAAAATATCACACTTGCATTTTTTCCATAGTTCTCCTCCTCTAATTATACATGTGTGATATATAGTTTTCAAGTGAAAATAGGAGCCACCAAAAAGAAGAAATGATGGCTTTTTGCACAGAAGACTTTCACAAGACATTATAAGCAACTGCTACTTTTATAACAGCTTACCCAGAAAATCAGGGAAGAAATCTTATTTATTGTACAGCAATAGAGAAACAAATCATTTCAGACACATAGGAAGCGGACACTTTAGATGAGTGTATCTGGTGAATTTAACATATAGGACCATATTATCTATATCACCTCATACACTGTCATTACAGTTTTTTACTTGTTGAGAGAATAATGACCAATTGCACAAGGAAGTTGAACAAATAAAAAAAGCAAAAAGACCCCTAAAAATACAAGATGAGAAGAAAAAGAAGAAATGAAGTAAAGAATGACACAGTATCACAAAGTTGAAGAATGACCAGTCCCAGAAAGTTTCCCTGTACCTCTTCAAGTACTCCAATACAAACTGTGGGAGGAAAAAGACATTCAGGGAATATGATGAAAATGTGGTGTTGGCAAACGATTCATAGTTACAGCAGACAGATGTACCAGAAAACTAAGAAATAACCAAGTTCAAAAGAAACCCAATGGGATTAAGGATATGGGTCAAAGAGGGAAAGGGGGATTAAAGAAGAAACATGCCAGAAAGAAAACATTTACAGTGAGCAGCAACAGAAGCAAGGAAAGAGAACATGCCCCTGAGCAACGCTGCTTAGCTGCCTGAAAAGAAAACCAGCTTCATTCGTCTGGGATTTCCTCTCATCAGATAAAAGTGACAGTAGCAGTGCAATCTGATTTTTGTATATAAAGGCACTCCAAAGATAACTATGCAAAGGAGAAACATCTGCTCAGCATGCAGCAGACCACCTCCACTCTGGCAGGGGAAAGGTATGATGGGCAAAGGACAAGAACATCAGCAACAGCTGCGATCACTGCAGACTGGAGAGACTCAATTATCTCTCTTCTAATCACTGTCTCACCCGTGTTAATAGGTATAGTGTGACAGGCAAAGGCCTACAGGTAAAAGGTTATATACGGGCAAAATTTTTGAGGCTATTATTTTATAGTTTAGAAAAACATTTCAGTAGTCATGCTACAACCTACACATATATGGAATACACAGATCTAGTGAAGAGAAATTAAGTGCAAACCCTGCTCTTCCACCAGACTGTTCACAAGCAATAAAAAAAAAACCTCAGGGCGAGGGGGAGAGAGAATATTTGAGATTTGCCAGAAATACCCACTTTCAGGTCAATTTGTGATGAGTTCAAAAGAACACTGACAACTTTCAAACACTTTTAATAAAAACCTGGAGTTAATGATAGATATAAGACATATCCATTGTTTATTACTGCAAAACATTTTTTAAAATCTGATTTATTTACTTTTAAGTCTTCTTTATACGTTCCTCTCAAGTCTGATACAAAACAAAGAAATAATTCTATTGAGCAACTAATTTCTAAGTCTACTTTTCAGGCTTTCATAAACTAGCAAGAACAATTGATCAAAAGGGAAAAGAAGAAAAAAGAAAAAAAAGAGTTAATGCTTTTAAAATGTACATATAACACAGCTGCATGAACTGTTTATCCAAGTGGGCCTCAATTATTGCCTGATCTGTTTTAACTTCATTTGCAAGCTGTTTGGGATGCAAAATAGGTCATCTTCATATTTTGCTCATTGTCATCCCAAGGGATTGTAACTGGAGTGCTAAATAAATGTCTGGGAAGAATTCTCTTTTACAACCAGTCATTACTTAACATTGGCAGAAACCACATTCACCACACTCATCTTTTTCTTTTTTTCAAAAATTCCAGAATTTTCTGGAATGTAATCAGACTTTTTGAAAAAACATGTCCTGCAAAATAAAATTATGTTAAAAAACCACACTCTGTTCAAAACACTGGATTCAATCAAGTTATCTTGGTAACTCCTTGACTTGTTATTTGAAAACAATTGAAAAACTATTTCAAAATCAAACAAAACATTCCATTCTGGAAGTACAGAAACTGTACGTTTAATTAAAACTGTAAAAATGCTTCATTTCCTCCTCTGCACCAAACCCAAAACAAACAAAAAATTGCTTATTTATTAAAAGACCCTAATCAAAGAAGCAATAATTCCAACAGCAAGAGGTTCAGCTTGAAAATTCCCAGTAACTCTAACATCAAGTGCCATGGCTTTCATGTTTCACTTGAACCACACAACAAAATTCTCCTCCTGGCCACATGCTTACAGGCTTGATACAGTATTCCAAATGCAGCTCTTGGGTGCATGCCATGTTTTGCTCAGTGTGTTTTTAAAACCCCATCCTTTAAACTGCTGGCATATTCCTCAAACCCGATTATAAAAAGAAAACCTCCAACTTCAAGTAAAGCCTAGAAATGTATGTTGCCATAATCAGGCTATGTAACTTATGTCAATGACTAAGAGGTAGTCTTCTAAAGTCTCTCCCAGTATATGGATAGCAGCCCAAAACAGTATTTTAGAGTCTGTTGATTTAATTCTGTATTTGCTATTCTTTCAAAACCATCAGACACTAATGCTCTAACACTGTGATGAAAAAGCCTAATATTGCAACTTCTTAACTTGCAAGCAATGTGCTGAGTAAGAACCATATTTTTAAAGCTACCATAGATTCTGCCGTTCTGAATGAGGATGTTGCTTCTGTGCTTGTCTAGTGACACTGTGACCTTTAGCCTTTGCTATGTGCCATGGTCTGTGATTTAGCCTTTGTTACATCCACTGACACTCCGGGGTGAGCTTTCAATAGTGTGGTGATACCAACAATGATTGTTCTTTGTCTTTTGGAACAAACTCCTTATTGCTAAAATAATGCTTTGGAGCAACCAAAAATATAATTGTAATTTGTTGAAGTGGATACCAGCTTCCCCACAAAACATGCTAAACACCTTGCCGTGCTACCATATTGACTTAGCAAATTTCCTAGTATTTTCTCCTAAGCAGGGAATGGCATGAAATAGATCAGAATAAATCCTACACCAGGAAAGTTTTAAATCACCTCTTCCAGTGACTGCAATGGACAGATAGATGGGAGTGGAAGAAAATCTGGAAATTATGGCAATTCTGTGCACACAAGATAGTCTCAACATTTCTCCTTCAGAGATTTTCTTTTTTTTCCATCCTTCATACAAAGTCTCACCAGACAGATACTTGGGCTGGTTTTACAAATGGGGCAAAATGAGATACACACATATGCAGGAATTTTTCTTCCATTTCAAACTACAGTTGTCCTAACAGTACACTGCAACAAAAGTAACACAGGCTTTCTGCTGTATTTGACAAAGAAAAGTTAGAAACCGGTGATCACATCTGTGAAACGGAAGGCAAATTATTTGATTTCATTTGCTTATCATTGTTATTCTGAACTCTTTTTATCACTGTCCAACCTAACTATATACACACACCATTATGTCAGCTATTCATAATGTGGGTTTTTTAAAAAAAAACAGAACAAGGCAAGCAATTAATTCATATGACACAGAATTAAATATAACACATCTGGAAGATCAATGCTAAAATTTCACCTACCTTTGTCATCAGCCATTTCATTTTTCTCCCAGTTTGGGTTGTGCAACACACACAATGATGTTGTACGATGCTCTACATATTGTGAGCCACTCAATATGGCCATAATGGCCATCACATACTGAGTTACTTAGCCCTTCATTTAAAAACCTTGATATAGGGACAAAGTAACCTTTTCTCTTACAAGAACATTATAGATTTGTAATATTTTTGCCGCAACCCTTCCCTTTTTCAGTGAATCTTCTCACTTATTTGTAATTGGTTTTCTAAGGCAATCCACAGCAAAAAGTACAAAGCTTAATAGTAGCTACTACTATCTGACTTCTTTCTAGCACTGGATTCACTCTTACACAATTATCTGAATAGTTTAGAGTTATCTTTTATGACCACTCCTTGAAATATACTACAATATATTGTAAAATAAATACACTTTTAGCATGAATAATTTACTGTATTTTCTCCTTGTATGGTCAGTTTTCTATAGGATCTTTAAACATCTAATATAAAACCTCAGGAGGTGTCTTCTGCCCCACCTACTGTTAATGAATTCAGGTGCTATTATAACCACCAACCTTGCAATAGTCTATTACTTTTTTCCTTCAGGAACATTAAAACCATCACATATCTCTCTGTTTGCCTTACACCAAACAAACAGCTGCCTTAATTATTTCAATTTTATGTCTTTACTCTTTGCTTCGTAACTATGCACAACTTCTACCTATACAACTTTATCCAAAACACCTTAAATAATCAAGTGGTGACAATATTACAGACTTTTTCTGCTATTTAAACAGTTTCAGACATGGAAGACAAAGAAGTATTTCTTTTGTGTACCACATATGTGAAAGAGGGTATAGACAGCCTAGGTCTCCAGCACTATATTCGCAAATATGTAAGGAAGAGGATTTTCCTGGGCACATACTAATTTGCTAAATATTTTCTCCAACATTTGGAGCAATTGAAACAGAAGGATCTTCACTACCATAGAGGAATGCAAATTTATAACCAATGTTACTATTACTGCAACAACTGAGTTTGTTCTAGCCTATTACAAGTCAGAGGGAAAATACTGTACATCCAGTATCAGTAAATCTGACTAATCAAAAGTGTAATCCTTTCAAAATCATTGGAACTGAAAGAAAACCTTAAGAAAAAAAATGGGTATCTATTATTACTGTGACTAAATAGGATTATCCAACTCTCCTGAGAAAAAGTTATGTATTAAGTGAGGGTCTAAATACTAAGAAAATTTGTGGGAAGAGAAATGCAAATGGTTTCCTAATTATCTACAGCCTATTAACATGCAATCCTGATTACTAGCAATTAAAATCTCTTTAAACTTTATGACAGAAGTTCATTGAAACGTTGAAAATTATATGCTAATTATTGCACCGTAATGCACATGCATAGTGTGTATTCTGACTACAGACACAATAAATAATGGAATATTGTACACAGTGTAACTTGAAACTCAACTTAAAAATGCAACATGCTGATTTCATATTGCAAAAAACTCTCATAACACTCATTAAACTATATTAAAGAGTCCTGTAAGAAATACAGGTTGTCACTGTTATCCTATTGCAAGGTTATCAGAGTACACTAAACAGTATAAGAGTCTAAATAAAGAAATTAGTATTAAGATAATAATTTTGCCTATATCTAAACCGCAAAACAAAATAATATTTTTTGTTTTTAATATATATTTTATTTTGGTTTTCTGTGTTTACCCAAACAGTTAAAGAGCTTTTGGGGAACATTTTGGAATACGTAGCCTTTTCTCCTTTAAAAAAAACAAAACAAAAGATAAATTAAAAAAAATCAGTTTCTCCACAGGAATTAAAGACGGTTTGACATTTATGAACCTACTTTTTAAAACAGTACCAATGTAATACTTTTACTCTACATCTTGAGGAAACACTGAGCTGATGATTAAACCAGAAAAGCAGAAACCAGAATACTGTCCTAGAATAAGATCACTGATAACTGAGGACTTCTTGAACATCACTTCACTGCCTTATCTTGTCTCTCTCAAATCGTGTAGATTTTCATACCATGAAATATCACCAGGATTGTATGTTTGTTGTAATGCTTGTCCTCAACACCACCTCTATTAAGTGCAACATTTCAGCATGGATTCAAATAAACAGGTCCCAAGTCACATGTAGACTACCTCAATAAAGGATGATAAAACTTATTAGGGAGGTGCATTCAGAAACTTGGAAAACAGGTCAGCTGGTTCCAAGGCAATGTGAATACTGCATGCATCCAAGGACAGAGAAAGAAGTACAAAACCGGTGTGAGTACAGAAAGATGTAAAGAAGAGGACTGTCACCTGGTAATACACTAACAGTGGAGTAGACAGAAGAGATTCAAACCAAGGAAGGCTGTGATCACATGTAAACTGTCACACATACATGTACGTCTTTTACACAGAGTAAGTGTGCTAGGAAGAAAAAAACCTAGAAGCATCTCTCAACATTATCAACCCTTATGCAGCTTCAGTTACTCTCCACTACTTAAATGAAACAGCATAGATCAATTTTTCTTGAAAAAAAGAGGTTATTATTACCTTAGTCAAGATTCATTTAGGAAGAACCATCTCTTGAAGTTTGCTTGAATGGGACCTATCTTTCTCCTCTATGTGTCACACCACCTCTATTTTTGTAGTACTAGCTATTTGTATTACTACTACAAGTAATGCTATTTTGGAACCAATCTTGTGGATGAAAAAAGGTTCTTCATAAACATTTACCTAAATCTTTAAAGAGAAATATTAAGTAGGAGATTCAGAAAAGAACAAATACTCATCTAGCAATACTCATCTCTTTGTTCTTTTTATGGCAATTCGTTTTCCTTTTGATACTTCAGAGCGTTTTATATACTAAAGAGACTAAGCATTAGGGGTGCTGAATAAAGCAAGCAGCCACACTCGTCTTTATTAGCATATTTTCATACATGTAGCCTACCCAACATACTCTTAAAATTACTGTTGTGTCTCCTTTAGAGAAGGTTCTTAGATAACCTGCAGCACACAAAGACAGAGTACCTTCAACGGGACACACAACAGAATAGAAGAAATTAGAGATACAGAGGCAGGGAACAAAAGAAGGGTCTGAAATAAATTACTACTTATCTGCACATATTTACATGCACACTGCTACTGAATTCTAATTTGGGGAACAAGAAGTGGGATCTTTAGTTTTAGGTTTGGTTTCTCCTACAGATGGCTCAAGATTCTGTACACAAAAATATAATAAATTATCCTAAATCCCAGAATAGAGCTCTGTAGAGGGTATATGACAAAGGGCTGCATCAGTAACTTAATAGAAGCAGGAAAATCCAATTCTAAAAGGCATTATTTAATTTTAGAAAAAGACTCCAAACTACAGGACAGCTCAGGTATTTGAAACCCATTTGCAACTACCCTTAAAAAAACCCCTAGCTAATATGTTTGAGTTTGAGATGCAAGTCATACATTTGAGATTAGAATGAGGTTGTAGGTCACAAAGCTGTCTCAGCACAGGGTTCAAATATAAACATACATAAACTGGCTTACATGTCAGACTGGAAAGATTTAGTACGTTGACATGTTCTGAAAAATATATAGGGACACCAAAAGCAATAAATATAAACCAAAAAGTGGCAATCATATAAAGTCCTGAGAGTTTAATATTAATAGAAAAATCTTAAATTTATACATTTTTCCTCTCTGTATCAAAACCCAGATTCCATTTTGGTGAAAAATGTTAAATTATAACCGGGGGAAAAAAAAGTTACAGAATACTTAAGTCCCTAGATTCCTTTCCTATTTGCAAACAATTACTTTGGTTATATTATGGTACTTAGGAAATTATGGTAACAGGAAGAACTGGGGTAATGTAGATTCAGAGCCAGTGAAAATGAACGCATGTGGCATTCAGCCTAGCCTTTGACTTTCACGTAGCCTTAAGGCTGGGCCCAAAGGAGAAATCATTCATCCTGGAACAGCAAAGTAACATAGTCAAGATCAGAGTTCTTTTACTTTATGCTCATCTTAATAAAAATACATGTTCTTCCCAAACAGAGATAGATATGAACAATGCTAGCTTCCCGATCTTCCCCTCAAAAACAGTCCTAAGGAAATACAATGGAAATGGTTACGGTTCTTTCCTCTCTGACATGTACATCATAGAATCACGGGCTTCAAATTTAATCTACAATTTCATGTAAATTGAAACAACATACTTTTCTTTGTATGCCAACTGTGTTCAAAAAGACATATCTAATACTTTCACTCATTGTCATCAACAGAAAAAGTAGCAGTGCTTCTAGGAGCTTTTGCACTTCATAAATTAAGAGCTGATGCGGGGGAGGGTAGGGGAGACAGTATGCTCATGCAAGTGAAAACATCTAGTGTTAACAGATAAAAAAAAAGCTAAAACATTCACAAATAAAAAGTAGTGTTTACCAGACACATGAAAAACAGTGAATTGGCTTTGTGTGTTTTGTTCTCTAGGACACTAGAGAAAAAAAAAAGATAGCTAAAAAGTATACTAGGTGTTCATAAAAGGTAGAACAGTTTTTTAAAGTTAGTCTTATGGTTATTTTTCAAGCCCTTAGTTTTAGACTCTAATGTTTTATGTGCCGTTATTTTGCTTTTACTGCAAAAGGAAGAGCTGGCTTCCAAAGATAAAGGAGATTTTTGGTAAATGGTGAAGGTACAGAAATAAATGACCCACTTGGCTACTGTGTAATTACACTGGCTGAGATTGTAACAATCTATCACATGAAGGAGGATGACACCACGCTAAGGGGTTAGTCAAAGGAGATAGCCTTTGACTAACTACTGGACACAGGCGATCGATACTCCACAGATATTGTTCTCTCAAAAAAACAATTGAGTTCTAAAAAAAAGTTTGAAAATAGATTCCTCCTTTCCTCCCAGATACCGATCAGAGACTCATCTTGACCTTATTCTGGAAAAGCAATGCTTTCTTAAACAGGTATATGGAACAAATAAATCCTTCAGTGTCCTGAAAAGCATTTTTACATACAGGAGTTTTGCTCTGAGCTCATTTTAAGCTTTTTTATGTTTGGATGAGCTACTCTAGTCAACAAATTCGAAAGCACATATTCACTGAGGATGAGCCTGCAATTACATGTTTTGCATCTCTCACTAACAGCATAAAGAAATGCAGTAAGAACAGCAAGGCAGAGCGCCGAGATTGTAAGGATGTAAGTAATCACATAGTTTGCACTGAGCTAACAGCCATTACTTACACCCTGTTGTGATGAATGCACTGCATGTAACAGAGAAAATATTCTTTTGCAGTATTCAAGTTAGAAAAGAGATACATGTATTGCTTTTAGCTGGGAGAAGGGTGACTTTTAAAATATATTAGTACCACAGGGAGGGCACTCTCATGAAGTTTGCATATGACACAAACCTGAGGGGGACCAGTTGATACACTCAAGGGCAGACCTGCTGCTCAAAGAGACCTAGACAGGATGGAGGAATGGGCTGATGGGAACCTCATGACATTCAAGGACAAATGCAAAGCCCTACACCTGGGACATGATAACCCCTCGCAGGAATACAGGCCGGGAATGACTGCCTGGGGAGCTGCTCTGCTGAACGGGCCCTGCGGGAGCCTGATGATACCAACAGCATCCTGGGCTGTACTGAGTGGAGCACAATCAGAAGACTGAAAAAAAATGATCCCCATTTAGTCGGCACTCATCAGACTGCATTCAGATAGTCTTCACCCCTCACACGGGAAAACACAGATAAACCCAAATGATCCCAGCAGAGGGACCCCGAGGTGGCTGGGGACTGCAGCACCTGCCATGTGCGGAGAGGCTGAGGAAACAGGACTTGCTCACTCTGCAGAAGAGAAAGTCTCAGGAGGACCTAATAGCACCTGCCAATACCATCAAGACCATAATACCATCAGAGTTAGGCTCTTCGAGAGGCATATGGTGGCAAGATGAGAATCAATAGACTTGAATTGAGATGGAGAAGTTCCAGCAGTATTAGATTTTATTTTATTTTTTGTTAGCTATTACAACAGTCGGGCAGTGGAATGGGCCACCCAGAAAGGCTGTGCAGTCTCCATCCATCCAACCAGTTTTCAAGGCCCAACTGTATAAAGCCCTTAGCAGCCTGATCTGACCCCACAGCTGATCCTGTTTCAGCTAGGCAGAGGTGACCTAGCATCTCTTCCAATCTGAATTATTCTGTGATTCCATTAGGAAATTTCATACTAATAGGAAAGATTTTTTTTTTTTTTAAGGGAGGGGATCAACTTTTTGAACCAAATTGAGTTGGACCAAATTGGACTGTAATGGACTGTAAACCCTCCTGTGACAGAGAAAGTCACAGTTTGCGGATTTTGAATTATAAGAATGTTTGACTGACTTCTGTTTTCCCCTACTACAACAAATTTTATCAGAATGTAAGTAGTATTCAGCAACCTTCTATCGCAAAAATACTTGAGATTTATACATGTGAAGGATAAGAAAGTACTTAATATAGAGCCCCAAATTCTGAAGAAACAGTAGGCTAAGTCATGTACCAAATAACTCAATAATAGCTTTTGCACTTAATCTTGGTGACAACTTCATTACTAAATACACCACACAGATCTATGCTACAATTGTTTTAATTCAACATCAATCTAGAACATAATAGCAATATAAAACCTGATATTTCACCTACAAACCTGCTCACCTCATTAAGTTAATACTGTTCACTACCAACATTCACGTTTTACCCATCTTACCACTTTCTGAAAAATAAATAATTATGCAATTCATGTCTTTTAATATTAAAAATCAATCCAAAGAATAATATGGATAAGCCAGCATGCCATCATCCATTTGTAAGAATCTAATAATAAAATATCAAAAATCAGTCTTATGTTAGAGACATCAGACATTTATGTTATGAGACAATGTATTCTCCTAACTAATAGTTATTTATATTAGCAAAAATTATAATGGGAAACCATAAAAAAAAAAAATCTCTTTCGTGTGACAATACAAATGTAAAGAATGCATTGGTTTCAATTATGTGCTGTATCTTCTTTCAGAAGGCTATAATTTGGGAATTAGAGAAATAGCAGTCCACATTTCCAAGTTACAAATGGGAAGTATGAGAGGAAAAAACAGAAAAGCCAAAGAAAGAAAAGCTAAGGAGATGCAATCTGTGTAGCTGTTGTTTGCTAGCAAGGTATGCTGCAAGAATTAGAAAAAAATGAACACTTGAAAAAAAGTACCTGCTACTTCAGAAAAAAACAGCCCCAAAGAAACAACCCAAACCAACCATAACACACTTGATGAGGGCAGAGGCAAAGTCTGCCCTCTGTCCATGTTGATGGTTCCTTTAGCACCTAAAGCTATCGGGGGAGGGGAGCGGGGGATAACAACAATGGACAGGATGACACACCCACAAAAACCCCACCAGGGAACACATGATGCAGAAGACACATGATGCAGGAGTTGATGTAAATGAAACAGTACTGAATGTATCTATCACATAGATGTGCTGTTGTTTCATTAGGAGAGGTTAAATTAGGACATCAGTCACAAATGTCTAAGTACTTCCAAACAAAGATGCTGACGGCTTTATTTTGCCTAGGATTTCACAGTAAACTAGGCTAGCTACTGTTAATTTTCTACTGTACAGTAAAATCTTTTCAGCAGCACATACTCAGCCACAGAAAAGCACAGCACCAGTAAGAGAAACTGATGGTTTTCCCTAACTTGCTAGTTACATGCCAGTTCCTCTCCTTTTGTTTCTGCCCATGTTGCTCCATGGGAAATGACAAATAAACTAATACCCTAGATCCTTCGTGTGTCCTATGTGTCTAGGCAGGTAGAAAAAAACCCACAAAACTGCCTTCAAAGATACAAACCAAAAAGTGCCATCTGTGCATGATGCAGAGCCTCCACCTCCCCGATGTGTACTTCTCAGTAATCCCAAACCGAAGTCCCTAAAGAGTTCCCCAAGCTTAGCAAGGGTAGAGAAGGAAGCGGACACACTCTCTACTTGAAAAAAATATACTTGTCTGGGAACACATGCGGTTTTGTTTTTAAACATAATTGTCATAATAGGTGGATTAAAGACTTTAATTGTAACAGAAGAAAACATGTAACCTTAAAATAAATCTAATTGATTAAGTTGATAAACAGCAGAAAGACAACCTCAAATGAAGGCACATTCACATAGTAGGAAATTTATGTTAGCACGAATCCATTCATATGTTCTATAACATAGTAAACAAAAAGGCAGATTGTACGAAACACACTGCTAAAAACATGCAAAGAGAATATGCTCATCAAAAAGAATATTCTGAAAATCACCTTGATATGTGATAGATAGATATGAAAAATCTAGCATATATTACTTTCCTATACAGCCAGAAAACAGACTGCTATGTAGCTGACAACACTAAAAGCTCAGCTACCTTTCTGTCCTCTTTAAATTTCTCCAATGCTCAACTAAAAAGATACTGCCTAAATTTACACTTTAGCTAGGATAAATCAAAATTTTATTAAGCAGTCTTTACTACTATGTAATAAACCCCAAAAATCTTAGGACAGCAAAAAAAAACCTTAACTCGAACCGGAACATCTGACCTGCACTGACAGAACTTAAACACCTCCCCCTCACCCCCAACTGTTTCAGCAGCTTGGGGAAAGAGAAGCTAAAATACTACCAAATAAAAATTATGTTTCCACTCGATGTTTTGAACTTACTTTATTAAAATACTGGGATAAAAGATATAGAACAATGAGGATGCTGGCTAGTGTACTAGAACTATTTATTTCCATAGAATAAATTAGTTGATACAGATGCACTATGCACCATAATCCTAATGTGAATGATAAAAAATTTTAGTACTCGTATGGCAAAAATCAAAATTAGTTTAAATGCAGGCATCACGTGAGACAAACAGATCAACAGCAGTAGGTATGCATTTAAGGTTTCCATGTTTGTTTGCTTTTTCAGTTACACTCTTGCTTTTTGTAGTTCACTGTGCTGAGCAACCTTTTTTTTCTTTTATGCTGATTCTGGATTAAGATAAACTGTCTTAATACTAAGAAAAAAAAATCAGCTGCTGATACCCACTAAGTTTATTTTCAAGCATCAGGTGGACCTCCTGGAAAAATCAGACATCAAAAAATATTTTTTTTTCCTCTTCTTAGTAAAGATTCATTTCAACAAGTATAAACAGTAGAATTCTGTACTTCTTAATGTGAAGTTTCTTGCCCTTCCTTGTTTCCTAATAATTAGTTGCAATAATAAGATCTGAAACTTACATTTGCAGCACCCTGCCAGCTGCTGGTTAGTAATTCTCTGTTCAGAAGCAGGAATTACAAAAATACGCATTGCTGTAATACAAATTTAATTCTGCAATTTTAAAGAAACTTCACTTTTTAAGATATAAACACAGAAAATTAAGAATTTTAATGCTTTGAAAAAAAATGTGGATTTATTTCCTTTTTTAATTTGTGTTTTGGGATGTACGTGGTTGAGGCAGGAAGTTACCAGGCTTATGGAGAGGAAAGCAAAAATCCAAGTGTGTAAAAAAATTAAAATACCAGATTCTTTTTATTCCTCTACTTAAGTAACTACACAGATTTTTATAATGTTTTGTATGGAAATTATCTGGGTCAGATTACAGCCCTAAAATGATTTTTAAGTTATGCAATTCCTAAAAAAAAATGTATATATGTATGTGTGTATTTTAAAAGGACTCTGAAAACTTCTACTTCAGCAGAGTTTGAAAGGTCATACAGTCAAGCAGTACCACAGCATATGGAAAACTTTACCAACTCTACTATATACTCAGCTATTCATATACATGTCACATTACTGTTATTCTTGTTAATCTCAACAACAATGTTTAGCCTTTGAAAAGTAAATGTTATCACAAAATGACTTTGTAATGATTTCTCTCACTTCTGTTTTGCACAACACTTCCATTTTCTTTCAGATTCATTACTTCAGACCCTCTTTGCAGTACTGGACTTGCCTACGTGAGGCAGTACTTCAGCACGAAAATTAATTCTACACAGAAAATATTAGCAAAATGGAATTTTCCAAAATTTAGATTCAGAAGTATTTTTTTAATTATTGTAATGTCACTCTTTTCTAGGTCCATTTATTTTACAGTTTATTTCTAAATTCTTTAACTAATCAAAGCAGAAGTAAAAAATAACATAGGATATAACTTCTAAGTAATCATTCTAAAGTATTAAACAGTAACATAAACTCCAGAAAAACTAAAACTAAACACCTCCTTTTACTTGTATGGGTCCAGAGCTCTTTACTGTTTACTATACTCTCTGAAAACCTTATCCTCACGAGGCTGTCAAGATACTGCCTCCTTGAGTGTTACCACTGTGCATGTCCCCCTTCACCTTTTTCTTAAGTTTATCATACTGAAAAGATGTACCAGTAAATTGCTATGTAACATAAGCCCTAGCAGGAATACAGATGTATCAACTAACTGTGATTTTGTTTACTGACCAGTCCAGTCTGCACGCCTTGCATACTTCTGATGATCTGCATTTGTCAAAAAATATGAGAAGATCCAATTCTTGACCAACACTGGCAACAGCCTGAGCTGTTGATGCAATTACACTGGCCATAATGACCTTTTGCAGAGGTGTTCTAACTTGTTTAGGGAGCTGCCTAAAGTTAAAGCAAAAAAATTCTTAATTTGTGGTATAAACTACAGATAAGTTCATACAACAAAATTATCCTAGCAGAACTATCAAGCAGATGAAGGCATTGGGTTTCTGAAGGGATAGAAAAATCCAATCTGGCTTTCCCATATTACAATACCTAAGGCCTCCAAACTTTGCTTGATCTTCCTGGAAAAAACTATTGAATGAGCAATTGTCTGTTGGTAATATATAGAAAAGTTACAGTACTAGCTATATTTGTAAAAATAATAGAGGATAAGATGAAGTTTCTTTTTTAAGCTATTAAAGAAACAGTAAATTTACTACCTCCACAGCGTCTTTCACCAGCACATTTCATCTCCAGCATCTATGTTTTACTAGTATAGCACGTACACTGTGTTCAAACATTTTGTGTGTAATTATATAGTACCTCTATGGCTGTAGACACACAGAAAGTAAAGCACCTGGTAATTTACCTATACCAGTTTGAGCATATCAGCAAATCCGTCTTTGTGCTAGCAAGGCAAGGCTTTTGGACAGCGTAACAGCAATACATAGAATAAATACTAAAGCTGGGGGAGGGAGAGTGTGTTTCTTTTAATGTCATTTCTACAATGGTAGCTAGTGGATGCAAGAAAATAATTTAGGATAAAAAAAGTCCCAAGGCATGATTCATTTCATTTGAGAAGTATTTTTTATTATATTTGTGGGGTGGGATTCCCCTCCCTCCACTTCTCATTTTGAGGATTAGTCAATATAGCTAGGTTGGCAAACCTTTCCTTGTTCAGGGAAGGCTTTGTGTTCTGTTTTACTGGAAACCCTTACTCTACTCATAGGTGGCTTCAAAGACCTCAGTTTTGATTGTATTTCTCTCATTTATGCCTCTCACCTAGGTAATCACTTTAGCCCATCTATACTAAGCCTCCAACCCTCCTCTCTTTCCACCCAATTCAATCTTTTTTCCCAGGCACCATGTCTTCAAAGCCCTGTTGGTAAACATTTCTGAAACCAAATTCTTTATCTTCCATTCTTGTCATTTACAACTCTTCCACCACTGTCAAAGCTAGTTCCTTCCTAGCTCGGAATTAAGTGCATTTTGTTCTCAACTATCATCCACATCAAAATGGACATCTGATTCCAATCTCAACATGTGCAGTCATTTTTTTTTTTTTCCATTCTCACTCTCAAGATCTTATTGCAGAATTTTTGCACTGTTAGAATTAGAAAGTATTTCTGTGTTTGCACAATGAACATAAGCTTGTCTTCTTTTAAGTTTACTTTTCTCTAAGCACAGGAAAAACTGAGTCACAAAAATGAAAAGATCATTCTGCATAGAACTACTAAAGAAGTTCCATTTGCCTGTTTTCATGGGGGATTCATTTTAATTCTTATGGAACT